>NC_080185.1:300000-433056 GCF_950295315.1 Erinaceus europaeus | reverse complement strand
AACAAAACCATAGAATAAGAGGGGTACAATTCCGCACAATTCCTATAACCCGATCTCCATATCCCACCCCCTCCCCTGATAGCTTTCCCACTCTCTATCTCTCTGGGAGCATGGACCCAGGGTCGTTGTGGGTTGCAGAGGGTGGAAGGTCTGGCTTCTGTAATTGCTTCCCCGCTGAACATGGGCGTTGACTGGTTGATCCATACTCCCAGTCTGCCTCTCTCTTTCCCTAGTAGGGTGGGGCTCTGAGGAAGTGGAGCTCCAGTACACATTGATGGGGTCGTCTGTCCAGGAAAGTTTTTATGTTCTTTGGATAGATCCTTGGAAGAGGATTTGCTATATCATAAGGTAAATATATTTCCAATGTTCTGAGGACTCTCCAGACTGTTTCCCACAGGGAATGGACCAATTTACATTTCTTTTTTCTTACACATACTTGCCAGCACTTGTAGCTTCTGTCCCTTTTAATGCATGACGTTTGCACGGGTGTGAGATGGTATGTCATTGTTGTCTACATTTGAATTTCTCTGATCATCAGTGACTTTGAGCATTTTTCATATGTATTTTGGCCATCTGAATGTCTTATTTCGTAAAGAGGCTGTTCGTATCTTCTCCTCATTTTGAACGAGGTGGGATTTTTTGTTGCTAAATTTTGTGTTTTCCTTATATATTTTGTTTATTAATGATTTGTCTCCAGTACAGTAGAGCATTGTTCTGTTTTGGTGATGGTTCCTTTTGCTGTGCTAGAGCTTTTCAGTTTGCTGTAGTTCCATTTCTTTATTTTTACTTTTATTTTTCTTGTTGTAGATCTCAAGTCTCTGAAGATATTTCAGAAACAGACATGGAGTATGTGCATGTTTTCTTTTTATCTGTGTTATAGTTTCTGGACTGCTGTCCACACCTGTGATCATTTTGAGTCAACTTCTGTGCAGTGGTGAGATGTGGTATTCTTTTTCACCTGCATGCCTTAATACATTTCCCCAGCACTGTTTACTAAAGATTCCATTTTCTCCATATAATGCTCTGTCCTCCCCACCTCCCCACCAAAAAGTAAGTGTCCATAGGTGTGAGGGAACTTAATATTTTTGAGCACCTTTTATGGGTGAAAAAACATAGTGCCTACCTTCAGGAATATTGTTATTACTCCAGTAAGCAGAACTGTTGTGGTGTAGTCACTGTTTAGTAGATTGTGAGCCCATTTAATTTTGTTGTCATGTTTTTCACAAGTATAATTGTATGAAACTTTATCAAATGCCTGCATTGTTCAATATAGGTGTACTGTGTATGCATATAGCATTCATCTTACCTATTAACATGTTAACCCTATGAAACAAGTGAAACGCTTCTGTTTATAGGCATGCCATAATAAATTGGAAGCTTGGCAGTCACTTCTCATAAAAACACAGAAAGAATCAGTAGGGGTGTGTCTCTGAGTTGTTTGAGCAGAAAAGCTCCTAGAGCAGTCACAATTATATTTCTGCAGAGAAACAGAAGAGGAATGTGTGTGTGTGTGTGTGTGTGTGTGTGTGTGTGTGTGTGTGTGTGTGAAATGACAAAGGAAATATGTCAGAGTAATTGAGAATAAGCAGCACATCATGTAAAGAAACATTTGTTAACTCCAGAAGTAAGATGTAGTTGGTGCCCTTGACTTAGGACAAATTTGTAGATATTAGGAAACACATGAAAAAGATGGCTTATTTTATATAACTTTGATAATTGTAAGTGAGACAAAAGACCATGTGCTAGACAGGATGGGAAAGACATGGCTGGATAGCCATATATACCATCTCCTAAGAGTTTTGTAATATGTGGTTTCCTGTCATTTGAGCTTCTTAATGTAACATTATGCCCAAGTGTACAATATGAAAAGTAAGATACTTAGGGGAAAAGAAAACTGCATCCTCAGTGTAACGTATTTCTAGCCAAAAGAGAATATTTATTGTGACTTAATTTATATCTTTGATTATATCACAAATCAACATGAGATTTTCAATAAGAAATCAGAGTAGTAATCTGTAAAACCTAGCTTTTGATTATATATTTCAGGTCCTGGTGATCATCACTTACTTTACTTCTCATTAGGCAATAATCCATGGTGACTAGTTCTGAAATCTTGACTAAATTTTAGATCAAAAACACATTTTATACATTCTGAAATTTCCTGTTACTTTTTGAAAATATGAAATATATTTTCCAGCTTCTATTTTGAAAAAAACTTTATTTTTAGAACAGTTTTATATTCACTGCAACATTGAGCATAAAGTACACACATTTCTGTATAGCCTCTAGATCATGCTTGCTCAGTCTCCATCACTCACTATCAAAATTCTTTTTAAAAATTTCTTTATTAGGGGATTAATGTTTTACTGTCAACAGTAAATATAATAGTTTGTATATGCATAACATTTCTCAGTTTTCCAAAGGACAATACAACCCCCACTAGACCCTCTGTCATCCTTTTCCAAGACCTGTACTCTCCCCCCCCACCCTAGAGTCTTTTACTTTGGTGCAATGTATTAAAATTCTGTATAACAAATTCCATTTGTTACAACTGATAAACCTGCACTGATACATCACAGTCACTCCAAGTTCTTAGTTTTTGTCTAGGTTCATGGTTTGTTTTTTGTGTCCTGTGGGTTAGACAAATATGTAATGACATATAGTCACCACTGTAGAATCACAAAGAGTAGTGTCACTGTCCTGAATATCTTTTGTGCTTTGCTATCCAGCCTGCCCCTCTTCCACACTGACAACCACCTATCTTCTTACTGCCTATGTCGGGGTTCCTTGGGGGAATGAGGCAGGAGTGAGCTCGCTAAAGGGGCCTTCCAGCATATTGTGGCAGCAGATGATGCACAAACCTCTTTAGGGTCCCACTGCGGGGAATGGAACAACTTTATTGACACAGTTACGAGTTTATAAAAGGGCAGCTGTGCAGGGGAAGTAGCCAGCTGGCCAATAAGGTCAATATCTCCTTATAAGGGGAAAGAGAGCAAGGCAACGAGAGGGTATGGATGATGATATAGAAACAGGGAAATAGAAATATAAGGAAGGTGAAGCCCACCAGAAAGGGGGGAGGGGTGGGTGATGTGGCGAGACTGAAAGGAAGGTTGAAATTCTCCTGCATACTCTTGCCACATCTCACTCTCGACCACAAGGCTGGCATGCCAAGGGGAGACTGACAGACAAACTTCTGGGGGGTCAGCCATCCATGCTCAAGCACACATCAGACCCACATGCGTCCAAAGTTTTGATTTTTACAACATGTCATAGAGTTAGAATCAGACAGTATGTAACCTTTCAAGATAGGACTCTTGCACTTCATCATATACATTTGATGTTCTTCCATGTCTTTTCATAGTTTTCCAGCTTAATTTTTTTAATGCCAGTTTGGGAGGGCCACTGTTTATTCATTGCCTACTGAAGGACATCTTGGTAGCTTCTAAGTTTTAGTAATTATGACTAAAGCTACTATAAACATTCATGTGCAGATTTTTATATGGAACTGACATTTTGAATCATTTGGTAAATACCAAGGAGCAAGATTGCTAGATCATGTAGTAAAAGTAGGTTTACTTTTTAAGTAACTGTCAAACTATCTTCTAAAGTGGCCATACCAGTTTGCTTTTTTAATAGCACTGACTGAGTACTCTTGCTAGTCCACATCCTTGTTGGATTTTCATCTTTCTAATAAATATACAATGGTATCTCTTTGTTTTAACTTGTGATTCCTGTTTATTCTCTTTGGTGAAGCATCTGTTTAGTTATTTTTAAATTTTTTTTATTTATAAAAAGGAAACATTGACTAAACATAGAATAAGAGGGGTACAACTCCACACAATTCCTATCACTAGATCTCCATATCCCATCCCCTCTCCTGATAGCTTTCCTATTCTTTAACCCTCTGAGGTTATTGTGGTATGCAGAAGGTAGAAGATCTGGCTTCTGCAATTTCTTCCCCACTGAACATGGGTGTTGGCTGGTCGATCCATACTCCCACCCTGCCTCTCTCTTTACTTAGTGGGGAAGTGTCAGGAAATTGTGAGGAGCCTCACAAAGCACCCTGTGTTCCTGATACTATGGCCTATCTACATAATCATTGTTTTGCCTGAAAGATCCCCACCTATTCCATTCCTTTGATCTATCTTCTTTCTACCCTCAAGACCCTCCCTGCCTCCAGGGTAGTATTAATCCCACCAGTTAAAACCCTCGCAAAAGTTGCTAAGGAAGTTCCTACCTTTCCAGCCTTTCTCCGCCCCTTTCCTAGCCATTTCTGTTTCCGACTTGCAACTTCCAGGTATGTCCTTTAAAAAAGCCTTGGATCTCTGATCAAAAAAGCTATTGCATTGTCTTGCCACGTGTTTGGTTCCTGAGTCATCTCCCTCGCGTTGCTGAGTGAGTAGCAGCCCAGGCTGGCTCTGGTCGAGTTCTCTCCAGCCCAGAGAGTAAGCGTCTGGGAAGAGGCACCCTCACGCTAGCCCAGCAGGGAAGGGCTCTGGGGAAGTGGAGCTCCAGAACACATTGGTGAGGTTGTCTGTCCAGGGAAGTCTGGTTGGAATAATGCTTGCCGGTCCCAGTTTGGGGTGCCAGTTGCCAGTCTAGCTTCACGAGCGGGAGAGAGATGACCAGGGACTCATGGCTGAGTGGGACATGGTTCAATCTTTATTGAGCGGGAATGCAGTGTGATCTAGCTATCTCTAATCACAATCCTGTCCTTATATATCTCCTGAGGCGGAAGTGTTAAGAAGAGGAAGAACGTAGGATAGGGGATGGGGAGAAGGAAAATGCGCGAACCAGTGGGGATTAAACCAATGTGGGCAAAACAATGCAACAGAAGGGGTCTTAGAAGCAGAATTTAGAAGCAGACCAACATTTCACCCTTTATTTTTAACTAATGGCCATAGTATCAGGAGTGTGGGGTGAACAGAAACCTATATCGTACAGGCATTTTCAAAAGAACTGGCACAAGACATGGAGGAACAAATAAGAGAGCAGCAAGAACCAGTGTGATGCCAAAGGGAGGCCTGAGGGGGGCGTTTCCTGCCTCAAAGGGCAAGGCCTATCAGGCAAAAGGGCATTTCCTGCCTCTGTGGGCATTTCTTGCCTCTGGGGGCGTTTCATGCCTCAAAGAGCATTTCCTGCCTCTGTGGGCAGGACCTAGTAAGGAGGGGGGGGGGTTTCCTGACTCTGGAGGCAAAGACTGAGGGCGAGGGGGCATGCCTACAGAGTCCCCAAGGCTTCTGGCTGCAAAGTCCATGGACTACTGCAGTCAGTCTTTGAGAAACCCAGCAGCATAAAGGGAAACTGCTGTAAAGTTGTGTAAAGTGTCCAAGAGGTGTACCGGTATGTCCAATAGAATGTGTCAGTCCAAAGCAGATGACCACGGAAGAAATGCCAGGGGATGAAATGCTGCACATCTGTCTTGATGGGGAAGGTCAACCACTGTAATTTCACTTTTCTGTAGTGAGTGAGTTTTGGTGTCTGTGAATCAGTTTCTTCAGGTCGTGCCAGGTCACATTGGTTTCAGGGGGTGTGCGTTGTAGTCATGCCATTTTGTGGGTGATGTCAGAGAACAGGGGTCCAAATGGATTTCCGGGGATTTCATTTGAGCAGATGCTTTTTCATGTGAAGACTTGACAGCTGTAATTCACTTACTTGTGAAGCAAAACTTGTAGCAGATTAGAAGTTTACTATAATTGATAACTCCATTATAATTGGAAGTCCTTTCTAGTATGATTTTAAGGTTGTTTAAATAGTTTAAACTCAATAAAAGAACCATGGTTAGAAGCCTCAGGCATGAGAATCATTAACATAAAAATTGCTTTATCTACCCCACCCATACTCATACAGTTTTCAGGATTAAATGTTTCCAAGACATAAAAATTCTAAAGAGAAAAAAACCAATTTTTGGACTGTTTCTGGATGTCTTTAGAAATCATGGCTGCATCCAGCATTTTTTTTTTGTAAAGTCAGTGTCATACAAAAATTCAGTTATACAAATCACTCTTTTACGAAATGCAACTGAAAGTAGACAGCAAACTTAAGATATTCAGAGAGAACAATGGGGGGGGGAATCGAGAGAAAAGTGGTAGGCAGTTTTTGCTTCTTTCACCTTGAGCCAGATTATCCAGATCTCACCATGGAGCATCATGAGTCCTAGTACAAAAAGCTCCTCGAAATTCCGTTTAGGGTGCTTCTGATGGTTCCTGCAAGATTACTGCAGGCACCCATTTTTTAAAAGTCTTCCCATTGAAGAAAGAATCAAATCAGGAGGGTAGAACTAACCACATATCTCCATTCTTGGGGAGTGCCAGGGTACTGGAGAATGCTCTTCAATTTATAGTAGTCCTTCTCTGCAGTAAACATGGGAGAGGGAGTCCAGAAAGTCCCAGGAGAAATCTATGCACATCTCCTAAGCTCTACGATCACGGCCATAAGGAACCAAAGTTCCTGGTCAGGGATCCAAAGTGTGGCCCAGAGCAAAATGTTCTAGAGGCAGAGAAACTGTCTCATGAAGAAAGAATAGAAGCTTTGGGAAACCTCTTCATAAGTAGAAAGGCAACCCATGGCGGATGGGTAGCCAAGTTTACTTATCTGGGGGATGGGCGTGTTAGGTCCCATGTCGGGCACCATATGCCAGTCCCAGTTCGGGGCACCAGTTGCTGGTCTAGCTTCACGAGCGGGAGAGAGACGACCAGGGACTCATGGCTGAGTGGGACGCAGTTCAATCTTTATTGAGCGGGAATGCAGTGTGATCTAGCTATCTCTAATCACAACTCTGTCCTTATATATCTCCTGAGGCGGAAGTGTCAGGAAGAGGAAGTACGTAGGATAGGGGGTGGGGAGAAGGAAAATGCACAAACCAGTGGGGATTAAACCAGTGTGGGCAAAACAATGATTATGTAAATAGACCACAGCGCCAGCAATGCAACAGAAGGGGTCTTAGAAGCAGAATTTAGAAGCAGACCAACACATGCTAGCATGTGGAACCTGGTGGCTGAAAAGAGAGTTAACATACAAAGCCAAACAAATTGTTGACCAGTCATGGACCTATAGGCTGGAATAGTGCAGATGAAGAGTTGGGGGGGGGGTCCTCCATTTTGTAGATAGCTCGTAGGCCTATTTTAGTTATATTCCAAAGGGCCTGTGGCTATACTAGTTTTTTTTTTCTTTTTCTTTTTTCCCTTGAGCCTGAAATCTTATATGCAGGTAGATCCAAGTTATTGTCTGGGGAGATGATGTCATGGCTGGAAAAAGGAACAGAAAGCTGGATCATGGAAGAGAGTATTTCTCTAATATGGGAAAGGGGTATAAATATTGTTGACTGTAAACCCCATCGATTTGATGTGATCTGGGACCCATATTCAACTTAGGAACCTATGTGACCTCTGCATCCCTATAGATCTGAGCTCACATTCTGTGGTCATGAATAGGAACATTCCAAGATACCCCAATATCGATCCATCTTCCTCAGGTGTAGCATAGAGTATGTTGTCCATCCTCCCTTTGGAGGATGGAACATTCTCTACCATTGTTGATACATGTGGAGGTAAAGGTCCTTTGGGCAGCCACAAAGGTGTCTATTTTGTTGTTCCTGATAGAAATGACCGGTAACAATGGAAAAAGGGATTTATTCGAGGTCTAGGCCCATCATGTCTGTTTGGGAATCTCAGGACTTCCTGATTAGTACCCTAGCTGATGGGGTGGCCTGATAGTGACTAAAGAGTCATCATTAAAGTATGCCAGTCTCATGTCCTTATTCAGCTTTTGCAGTCCTTGCTTTGATAAGGTTAGCTTTGGAGTGAGTGAGAGAACTGTAATAGGAAGTAGGTGAAGAGGGTATCCAAGTCTAAGTAGACACTATTTTATTATGACCTGGGGCCCTATTCATGAAGTCCTGAGATTCCCAAACAAACATGATGGCTTTGTAATTGCTTCCCCACTGAACATGGGCATTGACAGGTCAATCCATACTCCAAGCCTACCTCTCTCTTTCCCTAGTAGGGTGGGGCTCTGGGGAAGCTGAACTCCAGGATTTACTGATGGGGTTGTCTGTCCAGGGAAGTCTGGTTGGAATCATGGTTCCAGATGGGTTCCACCAGGTTCCAGATGGGTCGATATTGGGGCAGCTTGGAATGTTCCCACTCATGACCACAGGATGTGAGCTCAGATCTACACACCTAGACCTCAAATAAATCCCTCTCTCCATTGTTACCAGTCATCTCTATCAGGAACAACAAAATAGACACCTTTGTGGGCCCCCAAAGGACCTTGCCCTCAAGTTGGATCAACAATGGTAGAGAATGTTCCATCCTCCAAAGGGAGGATGGACAACATACTTTATGCTACACCAAAGAAAGATGGGTCAATATTGGGACAGCTTGGAATGTTCCTACTCATGACCACATAATGTGAGCTCAGATCTACAGGGATGCAGAGGTCACATAGGCTCCTTAGCTGAATATGGGCCCCAGAGCAAATCAAATCGATGGGGTTTACAATCAACAATATTTATACCCCTTTCCCATATCAGAGAGTGATTCTCTTCCGTGATCCAGCTTTCTGTTCCTTTTCCAGCCATGACATCATTTCCCCAGACAATAACTTGGATCTACCTGCATATCAGATTTCAGGCTCAGGGGAAAAAAGAAAAAGAAAAAAAAAACTAGTATAGCCACAGGCCCTTTGGAATATAACTAAAATATGCCTACTAGCTATCTAGGAAATGGAGGACCCCCCAACTCTTCATCTACACTGTTTCAGCTTTTAGGTTTATGATTGTTCAACAATTTGTTTGGTTTTGTATGTTAACTCTCTTTTCAGCCACCAGGTTCCAGATGCTACCATGATGCCAAGCAGACTTCCCTGGACAGACGACCCCACCAGTATGTCCTGGAGCTCAGCTTCCCCAGAGCCCTGCCCCACTATGGAAAGAGAGAGATAGGCTGGGAGTATGGATCCACCTGTCAACGCCCATGTTCAGTGGGGAAGCAATTACAGAAGCAGACCTTCCACCTTCTGCATCCCACAATGACCTTGGATCCGTACTCCCAGAGGGATAAAGAATAGGACAGCTATCAGGGGAGGGGTTGGGGTATGGTTATCTGGTGGTGGGAATTGTGTGGAGTTGTACTCCTCTTATCCTATGGTTTTGTTAATGCTTCCTTTTTATAAATAAAAAAATAAAAAGCTGAATAAGGGCAAGAGACTGGCACACTTCATTGATGACTACTTAATCAGTATCAGGCCACCCCGTAATCTGGGGCCCTAGTCGGGGAGACCTGGGATTCCCACACAGCTGTGATGAACCTAGATCTCAAATAGATCCCTCTCTCCATTGTCGCTGGTCATCTCCATCAGGAACAACATAATGGACCCTTTTGCCCCCCCCCCCCACAGGACCTTGCCCTTAATGTGAATCAACAATGGTAAAGAATGTTCCATTCCCTTAAGGGAGGCTGAACAGCGTACGCTATATTCTACCTGAGGAAGATGGGTCCTGAAATTGGGGCAGCTTGGAACGTTCCTACTTATGACCACAGAATGTGAGCTCATACCTACAGGGATACAGAGGTTACACAGGCTCCTTTGCTGAATATGGGCCCCAGATCAAATAGATGGGGCTTACAGTCAATAATATTTATACACTTTTCCTGTATTTGGGAGCTACTCTCTTCCCTCATCCAGCTTTCTAGCCCTTTGTCCAGCCATGACATCATCTCCCCAGACAATAACTTTGGTCCACCTGCGTATCAGAGATCAGGCTAAGAACAAAACTAGTAAAGTCATGGGTTCTTTGGAATATAGCTAAAATAGACCTACTAGCTATTTCCAAAACGGAGACCCCAAATCTTCATCTGCACTATTCCAGCCTTTAGGCTCATGATTAGTCAACAATTTGTTTGGCTCTATATGTTAACTCTTTTTTCAGCCAGGAGGTTCCAGATGCTAACATGATGTCAGCCGGACTTCCCTGGGAAGATGACCCCATCAATATGTTCTGGAGCCCCCCTTCCACAGTGTCCCGCCCCACTAGGTAAAGAGAGAGGCAGGCTGGGAGTATGGTTCCACCTTTCAATGCCCATGTTCAGCGGGGAAGCAATTATAGAAGCCATTCTGCACCCTATAGTGACCCTGGGTCCATACTCCCAGAGGGATAAAGAATAGGAAAGCTATCAGGGGAGAGGATGGAATATGGAGTTCTGGTGGTGGGAATAGTGTGGACTTTTACCCCTCTTATCCTATGGTCTTTCAGTGTTTCCATTTTATAAATAAAAAATACCATTTATTTATTTATTTATTATTTATTGAGTAGAGACAGAGAGAGAGGACAAGAGGAGATAGAGTGTGGGGGGTACTGGGTGGTGACACACTTGGTTAAGCACATATGTTACAATGCTCAAAGACCCAGGTTTAAGACCCCAGTCCCCCACCTGCAAGGGTAAACCTTCACAAGTGGTGAAGCAGTGCTACAGGTGTCTCTCGTCTCTCTTCCCCTTTCCTCTTGATTTCTGGCTTTCTCTACCAAGTAAATACAGATAACAAAAAATTTAAGAAAAGAGAGAAGGAGAGAGATAAAGAGAGACACGTGTAGTGCTGCTTCCCTGCTCATGAAGTTTCTCCCCTGCAGGTGAGGAGCAGGTGCTTGAACCTGGGTCCTTGTGCACTGTAATGTGTGTGCTCAGCCAGGTGCGCCACCTCCCAGCCCAGGATCTTATTCTTTTAAAAATAACCTCAGTCTTGTGTTGGGCTACACTACCACTTTCTACATAGTCTTACAGATTATTTTTTTAAACAATGCAGAGATTTTAGTTTTCATCAGCAGTTTTCACTGGGCTTTGCTACTGCATGATTTCACAACTTTCCTTGGAGTGAGTCTCCCCCTCTCTCTGTCTCTCTCTCTTTCTCTGCCTGTCTTCCTCTCTTTTAGATAGAGGGTAAGAGACAGAGATGGAGAGGCAGAGAGGAGAGACACCACAGCATTGCTCCACAGCTCATGAAGCTTCCCTTGTGCAGGTGGGAGCTAACATGTACTTTCAGGGGTTCAAATCCAGGTTCTTAAGCATGGTGAAGTGTAAAGTTTACCAGGTGAGCCCCCACTGGGATGCTAAGATAATCCAAATGGCATCCCAGGACTGTCACATTAAATGAGATAGCCTGGCATGTGGGATTCCTACAGACTTGGGTGGACTACTATTTCTAGACTGAATGGGCTTGTTATCAAAAGAAACTTCTAGAGTTTAGAAATTATGCTTTTCTTGCCTTCATTGCCCATGCTCTGAGTTCAGGAGAAACCTTCCTAGCTCCAAGTATAGGACAAAGTGCCTATAGTCTTATATATATACAGAGAGAGAATCTTTGCTGACTGCAGTATTATGATTCCAGTACCCTTCAGAAGGGACGGAACAATGATGCTGAGTAAGGTGCTGGCCTGTCTACTTGTGATTCTGTTATGTTAATCTGTAAAGTGTCCAATTCCAATGTTCTGTTTTGCTGGCTGAAGAAAACCCCTTTGTAAATACTTAGCAAATTAGCAATTGGTGTTCCTTTGCCAGAACTTCCAAATCAGTCTTTCCTTTTGAAGCAAGAAAGTGAGCAAAGTGGGAGGGGAGGAATAACTGCTATACTGGAAAAGAACTGAACAAAGTGGCTTTGGGATGGTTTACTTATTAAAATTTTCTACAATAAAGGTAAATAAATTGGCATTGTTAGCTGTGGAAGCCGAGTCAGTTCAGGCTAAATTTATTTGATTGTAGATGAGAAACCTGTTTTCTGTACTCTTACTCATAACCATGCATTTTATTTTCCTAGCAAAACTTCATTTTCAAGAGTAATGAGTTGCCTTTTCTTTTTTAAATTTTTATTTATAAAAAGAAAACACTGACAAAAACCGTAGGATAAGAGGGGTACAGATCCACACAGTTCCCACCACCAGAATTCTGTATCTCATCCCCTCCCCTGATGACTTCCCTATTCTTTATCCCTCTGGGAGTATGGACCCAGGGTCATTATGGGGCGCAGGATGGCTTCTGTAATTGCTTCCCCACTGAACTAGGGCATTGACAGGTAGATCCATACTCTCAGCCTACCTCTCTTTCCCTAGTGGGGTAGGGCTCTGAGGAAGGAGGGCTCCAGGACACATTGGTGGGGTTGTTTGCCCAGGGAAGTCCAGTTGGCATCATGTTAACATCTGGAACCTGCTGGCTGAAAAAAGAGTCAACATATAAAGCCAAAGAAATTATTGACTAATCATGAACATGTACTAAATTGTAAAAAAAATTTTTTTTTAAATTTTTTATTTAAGAAAGGATTAGTGAACAAAAGCATAAGGTAGGAGGGGTACAACTCCACACAATTCCCACCACCCAATCCCCATAACCCACCCTCTCCCATGATAGCCTTCCCATTCTCTAGCCCTCTGGGAGCATGGACCCAGGGTCGTTGAGGGTTGCAGAAGGTAGAGGGTCTGGCTTCTGTAATTGCTTCCCCGCTGAACATGGGCGTTGACTGGTCGGTCCATACTCCCAGTCTGCCTCTCTCTTTCCCTAGTAAGGTGTGTCTCTGGGGAAGCTGAGCTCCAGGACACATTGGTGGGGTCTTCAATCCAGGGAAGCCTAGCCAGCATCCTGGTGGCATCTGGAACCTGGTGATTGAAAAGAGAGTTAACATACGAAGCCAAACAATTTGTTGAGCAATCATGGATCCCAAGTTTGGAATAGTGGAGAGGAAGTGTTAGGGAGGTACTCACTGCAAACTCTAGTGTAATCCTGCTTTCAGGTATATATTTTGCAGTAGTTTATGGATACGTGTGCACATACGCTCTCTCTCACAGAAACTGGTGTATGTCTAGGTTATGGGACTTTGTTAGAAAGTGAACTACCTGAGATGAAATTAGAGTGTACTATAAAAGGAAAGGTCTCACCCAAGTAATGAAGCTGAAGGGTTGTCATTCCACACGTGAAGTCTCTGGATACACTCTGAGGTGAAGCATGTTGAGATGGCAATCGTTGCTTTGGTTAGGTTGTGATCGGCGGATGCAATATTATTTGGTATGGATTGGGAGATGCATACGGGAAAGTGAGCCCTATCCAAGGGTGCCAGGACTGGGGGAAGTAGGGGCTCTATAGTGAAGATGTGAGGTTCCTGCTGTCTTAGGGTTCAAAAAGACAATCAATAGTTAATATTATCATCACATTATTTGTTAATTGGGTTAACTTTGAAAAGTCCCTTTGTTATGGTTTGCTGTACAGTACCCAGTATCTTGTATATAGCTGTGCTATTGGAAGCTTCTAATCTACTTGGTCTAGGCTTTTGAGAGAGTCCGCATATCAAATACGTAGCCTATCTATTAAAAAGATTCAGTTTGTCTTTTGAGAACCTTTGAGACATACAATTGATTTCCCCCTCTCATATTAATTAACTACTGATTTATATGTCTACATTTTGCTAGGAGTGTACATAAACACCATTCCCATCACCAAAGGACCGTGACCCATCCCTCCCGCCCACTCCCACCCCCCACTGGCCCAGGAAGCTACATGTCTACCCCTCACCACTGGGTTTTTACTTTGGTGCCCTACTTACAGTTTGATCAGGTCCTGCTTTTAGTTTCCCTTTCAGATCTTCTAAGTCAGCTTCTGTTGATGAGTGGGATCATCCCATACTCATCTTTAACTTTCTGACTTAGTTCACTTAACATAATTCCTTCTAGCTCTGTCCAAGATGGGTCAGAGAAGGTGGGTTCATTGTTCTTGATAGCTGCATAGTATTCCATTGTGTATATATACCACAGCTTTCTCAGCCATTCATCTGTTGTTGGGCACCTGGGTTGCTTCCAGGTTTTAGCTATTATGAATTGTGCTGCTATGAACATAGGAGTACACACCTCTTTTTGGTTGGGTGTTATGGAGTCCTTGGGGTATAACCCCAGGAGAGGAATTATTGGGTCATATGGAAGGTCCATGTCTAGCCTTCTGAGAGTTTTCCAGACTGCTCTCCACAGAGGCTGTACCAATTTAGTACATGTTAGTACATGATAGTTAGTAGACCTATTTTATTTTCAACTAAAGGCAGATTATAGAAAGTTATTTTACTTTAGCCAGAGAAAAGATTGGTTCCTTCCACACATATTTTTAGTCCCACTTTTTGTCAGGTACATGTCAGGAAAATATTAGATATAGCCCCTCTCCTCATGGAGCTTTCAAATATTATTATTTCAAAAGTAAAGTAATCATTAAATAATCTGTACTAGTATTTATTTAAAAAAAGCACAGACAACCATAAGAGCATAGACATCTGATTTTGTTTGAGTTCTGTTGGGTTGATCTCATCTATGATTTCATGTAAGACCAATATTTATTTCCGTATTGGTTTTATGTCTCTTGATATGAGTGGTGTGATAAGATCTTTTACTATTATTGTGCTGTTGTCAGTGTCTTCCTTGAGTTCAGTAAGTACTTGTATATTATATTTGGGTGCACCTTTATTTGGAGCATATATATTTATGATGGCTATATCTTTTTGTTGGATTGATCCTTTGACCATTATGTTGTGTCCCTCTCTGTCTCTTAATTATTTTGTTTGCCTGAAAGTATTTTATCTGAAAACTATATAGTTGTTACTGCTCTTTTCTTTTCTGCACTACTGGCTTGGAACATCTTGTTCCAACCTCTCACCTTAAGCTTCTGTTTGTCTTTTCTTTGGATGTGTGTTTCCTGGAGACATAGAATAGATGGATTTTGTTCTTTAATTCATTTAGCTACTCTGAGGCTTTTGACAGGTGAATTTAGGCCATTCACATTTAGGGCAATTATTGATAATCTGGCCTACTTATATTCACTATGATTTTTGAGGTTGTTTTACATTGTTGATGCCCAACATTATCACCACCCCTGATCATCTTTAGAAGAAACAACTGTATACAGTTGGCCAAGAGACGTACTGGTAAAAATATTTATCAACTAAAGGACAATTATTGCCACTATGACAACCTTTATTAGAGTCACCAAACAAGTCAATGCAGTAAAACTCAAAGTTAGCCTAGACCCCACTCTAATCCTAGGTGTATTACCTCCCTGACTTGAGGCCAGACCCCGTAAACCTAACACCGGTTTGGGTACGACAGGTGACACGCAACACCTTAAAACTGGGAGAAAGCCTACGCTTGTCAGGTGAAGAAGGCACTACCAAAGCTGCAAAAGGGCAAGAGACTGGCTCACTTCATGAGGGCCTCTTTGGTCACTGCCAGGCTGGCCCAGTCAGGGGCCCTAGTCAAGGAATCCTTGCACCGCCTCATAGATTCAGTTGGCCTAGACGTCTAACGGATCCCTCTCTCCACCATCACTGGTCACTTCCATCAGGAACATCATCACAGCCTTCTGATGGGGCTCTGCAAGAACTTGTCCTCCCTATAAAGTAGCAATCGTAGGGACTGCTCCCACTCTCTGAAGGGATGCTGGTCAGCTTACTTTGCCAATTGAGGAAGACTGGTCCTGAAATGAGTGAAACCTAGAATGTTTCCAGCTGTGATCATGGACTGTGAACACAGACTGAGAGGCACTTGGACATTATACAGGCCCCTGTGCTAAATATGAATAGATATGGGCCCTGTGTCAGATTGATCTGGTAAATGGTTAACTGTGTTTATATATTTTCTTCAAGTCTGAAAGATATTCTCTGTCCTGATCTCGTTTTTTAGGCCTATTCTCAACTCTGATAACATCTTCCCTGGCAATATTTTTAGTCTACCTGCACTTTAGCTGTCAAGCTCCAGCAAAAACCGCCACAGTTAGGGGCCCCTAGGAATATACCTAAAATAGACTTCGTAGCTTCTATTCACCCTAAAATCTCTACTTTCACCTGCGGTATTCCTATTTTATGGCTCCTGTTCATTAAATATTTTGTCTTGCTTTATATCTTTTGTATTATTTATTTGAAAAAGGAGACATTAACAAAACCAGAGGATAAGAGGGGTACAACTCCACACAGTTCCTACCACTAGCTCTCCGTATCCCATCCCCTCCCCTGATAGCTTTCCTATTCTTTATCCCTCTGGGAGTATGGACCCAAGGTCATTGTGGGATGAGAAGGTGGAAGGTCTGGCTTCTGTAATTGCTTCCTGACTGAACATGGGCATTGACTGGTTGATCCAAACTCCCAGCCTGCCTCTCACTTTCCCTAGTAGGGTGGAGCTCTGGGGAAGCGGAGCTCCAGGACATATTGGTGGGGTCGTCTGTCCAGGGAAGTCTGCTTTATATCTTAACACCTTGCAACCACAAAGTTGCAGATAGTACTGTGATTCCATCCTGACTTTCCTGAGCAGATGACCTCATCAGTGTATCTGACAGTCTCACTGGTTCAGAGCCCTACCTCACTAGGGGAAGATAGAAACACCCTGGGGAGTATGGATTGACCAGGCAACACCCATGTCTAGCAGAAAATCCAGACCTTCCACCTTCTGTAACCCAAAGAATTTTGGTCCATGCTCCCAGAGGAATAAATTTTGGGGGAAGATGACCAGAGTGCTCTGAACTCCAATTCCATCAGGACACAGAGAGAGAAGAGGGAAAAGATGTGTTTGGAATCTTTTCTCCATGCTTCCTATCTGCTTAGTGAACTCTGTTTGAAGTTCTTGTTTCATGTTTTCTAATTTCTTTATATATATACTCCCTTTTGTTGCCCTTGTTGTATTTTATTATTGTTGTAGTTATTATTATTGTTGTTACTGATGTCATAGTTGTTGGATGGGACAGAGAGAAATGGAGAGAGGAGGGGAAGATAGAGGGGGGAGAGAAAGACAGACACCTGCAGACCTACTTCACTGCCTGTGAAGCGACTCCCTTGCAGGTGGAGAGCCTTGAACCGGTATCCTTATGCCAATCTTTGTGCTTCGCACCACATGGCTTAACCCACTGTACTACTGCCCAACTCCCATGTTTTAAAATTTTTTAATGAACTATGTTTGTAGTTCTTTTGTATTTCCTAACTTCTTAGTGAAATATTCTTTCAATTCTTGAATATGGTCTTCCATGCTAAGTGTAGGTTCTTGGATAGCTCTCATAATGAGTTTTCTATAGTTTTTTCCTGATAGGTTCTCCAGGTCTGTAATTTCCTGGAGTTTTTTTTTTTTTTAATTTTTGTTAATTTTTAGAAACACTGACAAAAACCATACAGTAAGAGGGTACAACTCCACACAATTCTGACCACCAGAATTCTGTATCCCATCCCCTCCTCTGATAGCTTTCCTATTCTTTATCCCTATGGGAGTTTGGACCCAGGGGCATTATGGGGTGCAGAAGGTGGAAGGTCTGGCTTCTGTAATTGCTTCCCTGTTGAACATGGGCATTGACAGGTGGATCCATACTCCCAGCCTACCTCTCATTCCCTAGTGGGGTAGGGCTCTGGGGAAGTGGGGCTCCAGGACACATTGGTGGGATTGTCTGCCCGGGGAAGTCCATTTGGCATCATGTTAGCATCTGGAACCTTGTGACTGAAAAAAGAGTTAATTATAAAGCTAAACAAATTGTTGACTAGCCATGAACCTAAAGGCTGGAATATTGCAGATGAAGAGTTGTGGGAGTCTCTGTTTTGTAGTTAGGTAGTAGGCCTATTTTAGTTATATTCCAAAGAACCCATAACTATACTAGTTTTTTTCTGAGCCTGGCATCTGATATGCAGATGGACCCAAGTTTTTGTCTGGGAAGATGATGTCATGACTGGAAAAAGGACCAGAAAGCTGATCAGGGAAGAGAGTAGCTCCCAAATATTGGAAAGGTGTCCCATTGATTTGATGTAAATTGTGGCCCAAATTCAGTTTAGAAGCCTATGTGATCTCTGCATCCCTGTAGATCTGAGCTCACATTCTGTGGTCATGAGTAGGAACGTTCCAAGCTGCCCCAATTTCAGGACCCAACTTACTCAGGTGGAACATAGAGTATGTTGTCCAGCCTTCCTTTGGAGGATGGAACAGTCTCTAACATTGTTGATCCATGTTGGAGCAAGGTTCTTTGGGGGCCCATAAAGGTGTCTATTGTGTTATTCCTGATAGGACCGGTAACAATGGAGAGAAGGATTTATTCGAGGTCTAGGCCCATCATGTCTGTTTGGGAATCTTAGGATTCCCCAGCTAGGGCCCCAGCGGATGGGGTGGCCTGATAGTGACTAAAGAGTCATCGTTAAAGTAAGCCAGTCTCTTGCCCTTACTCAGTTTTCACAGTCCTTACATTGATAAAGTTAGCTTTGGAGTGAGTGAGGGAAGTGTAATAGGAAGTAAGTGAGGAGGATATCGAAGTCTAAGTAGACACTATTTCATTAGGAATTTTTTTAAAAAGATTTTATTTATTTATTCATGAAGATAGAAAGACAGAGAGAGAAAGAACCAGATATCACTCTGGTACATATGCTGCCAGGGATTGAACTCAAGACCTCATGCTTGACAATCTAATGCTTTATCCACTGTGCCACCTCCCAGACCATTTCATTAGGAACTTTATGGTGTCTTTTTAGGCCTTTCTACTTTCTTGCTGCATATACTGACTCACTACAGACTACTGTGCACTTTTGATTTCAGGTATATATTTTGCCCTAATTTATGGGTACATGTGAACATATGCCCTATCTCATGGGACCTGGTCTATATCTAGGTTTTGAAACTTTTTTAGGAATTGAACCACTGGAAATAGAATTAGAGAATCCTATGAAAGAAAAAGTCTTACCCAAGTAATGAGGCTGAAGGGTTAACACTCCACGCCTGACGTCTCTGGACACAGTCTGAAGTGAAGCATGCTGAGGTGGTACTTGTTGCATTGATTAGGTTGGGATCAGCAGATGCAATATTATTTCGTATAGATTGAGAGAAGCATGCAGGAAAGTGAGTCCCACCCTAGAGGTTCCAGGTTTGGGGGAAACATAGGCTCTATAGAGGAGGTGGGAGGCTTCTGCTGTCTTAGGGTTCAAGAAGGCAATAGATAGTTATTGCTGTGATCAAATTATTTGGCAATTGGGTTAACTTTGAAAATCCCTTTGTTAGGATTCACTGTATCATACAAAACATCATCATAATTTATGTCCTTTGACATTATTTGTATATATCTGTGTCTTATAAAGTGATGCCACTGGTTGCTTCTGTTCCCCCTGGTCTAAGCTTTTAAGAGAGTCACCATTTTAAAGACTGAGACTATGGTCTGTACATTAAAAAGTTTGAGATATTCAATCATTTTTACCCCCTC
This sequence comes from Erinaceus europaeus, assembly GCF_950295315.1. NCBI lineage: Eukaryota > Metazoa > Chordata > Mammalia > Eulipotyphla > Erinaceidae > Erinaceus > Erinaceus europaeus. Next base: position 413,830 of record NC_080185.1, on the reverse strand, counting down.
ATATAAATTAGTGATTTATATGACTACAAGTTAATAGGAGTGTACATAAACACCATTCCCACCACCCAAAGACTGTGTCCCATCCCATCCTACCCCCTTCCACCCCCTGGTCTCCCAAGTGAAGCTGAACATACACCTTCGCCCTCCACCCAGAGATTTTTACTTTGGTGCCCTACTCCAAATTCAGTCAGATCCTGCTTTGAATTTCCCTTCCTGTTCTTCTTTTTTTGTTCCAGTACCAGGATATTTTGTTGAAGACGACCTTACAGTATAGTTGAGATCTGGGAGTGTGATGCCTCCATTTCTGTTTTTTTCCTCAAGATTGTTTTGGTGACTATAGGTGTTTTTCTTGTTCCAGATAAATGATTGTAATTTCTGTTCTATTCTTTTAAAGAATCTTGGTGGAACTTTGATGGGTATCGCGTTAAATTTGTATATGGCTCTGTGGAGAATATTCATTTTGACGATATTAATTCTTCCAATCCATGAGCATGGGATATCTTTCCATTTCTTGGTATCAGTTTCTATTTCCTTGACTAGTGGCTCATATTTTTCAATATACAAGTCTTTCACTTCTTTAGTCAGGCTTATTCCTAGGTATTTTATTGATTTTGCTGCACCAGTGAATGGGAGTGATTTCTGGATAGCTTCTTCTTTGGATTTAGTGTTTGCATAAAGAGATGCAATTGATTTCTGTACATTGATTTTGTATCCTGACACCTTGATATATTGCCTAATAACTTCCAGTAGTTTTCTGCTGGATTGTTTAGGTTTTTCTATGTATACTATCATATCATTTCAAATAGTGAGGGCTTGACTTCTTCCCTTCCAATCTGTATTCCTTTGATTCCTTTCTCTTGCCTGATTGCTATGGCAAGACCTTCCAATAGTATGTTTAAGAGTAATGGTGATAATGGATAGCCCTGTCTAGTCCCCGATCTGAGGGGGAATGCTTTTAGCTTCTGTCCATTGAGTATGTTATTGGCTGTAGGTTTGCTATATATGGATTCCACTATCTTGAGGCATTTCCTATCCCCATTTTTTTGTAGTGTTTTGAGCATGAATGGGTGTTGGATTTGGTCAAACGCTTTCTCTGCATCTATTGAGATAATCATGTGGTTTTTGTTTTTGTTTTTATTGATGTGGTGAATGACATTGATTGACTTACGTATATTGAACCAGCCTCGCATTCCTGGGATAACTCCCACTTGGTCGTGATGAACAATCTTTTTGATATACTGTTGTATTCGGCTGGCCAGATTTTATTTTGGCATCTATGTTTATCAGGGACATTGGTCTGTAGTTTTCCTTTTTTATTGTGTCCCTATCTGATTTTGGTATCAGATCAGGGTGATGTTGGCTTCATAGAAGGTGGAAGGGAGTGTTCCTGTTTCTTCGATTTTTCTTTAAGAGCTTTAGAAGTATAGGTATTAACTGTTTCCTGAAGGTTTTATAGAATTCGTTTGTAAAGCCATCTGGTCCAGGGCTTTTGTTGTTGGGAAAATTCTTAATAATTTTTTTGATTTCTTTGTCTGTGATTGGTCCAGCGGTTATTAAGCAGCATGTTGTTGAGTTTTGAAATTTTGTGAGTTTTATTTAAGAAAGGAGACATTAAAAAATCATAGGATGGGGGTATAACGCCACACAATTCCCACCACCCAATCTCCATATCCCATCCCCTCCCCTGAGAGCTTTCCCATTCTCTATCCCTCTGGGAGCATGGACCCAGGGTCGTTGTGGGTTGCAGAAGGTGGGAGGTCTGGCTTCTGTATTTGCTTCCCCGCTGAACATGGGCATTGACTGGTCTATTCCTACTCCCAGTCTACCTCCCTCTTTCCCTAGTAGGGTGAGTCTCTGGGCAAGCGGAGCTCCAGGACACATTGGTGGGGTCTTCAGTCCAGGGAAGCCTGGCCGGCATCCTGATGGCATATGGAACCTGGGGGCTGAAAAGAGAGTTAACATATAAAGCCAAACAAATTGTTGAGCAATCATGGACCCAAAGGTTGGAATAATGGAGATGAAGTGTTGGGGGGTACTCACTGCAAACTCTAGTGTACTACTGCTTTCAGGTATATATTTGCCCTAGTTTATGGATACGTGTGAACGTATGCTCTATCTCCTGGAACCTGGTCTATATCTAGGTTTTGGGACTTTGTTAGGAAGTGAACCACCTGGGATGGAATTAGAGAATACTATGAAAGGAAAGGTCTCACCCAAGTGATGAAGCCGAAGGGTTGTCATTACACACCTGAAGTCTCTGGACACAGTCTGAAGTGAAGCATGCTGGGGTGGCACTCATTGCATTAATTAGGTTGCGATCAGTGGATGCAATATTATTTGATAAGTATTGGGAGAAGCATATGGGAAAGTGGGCCCTACCCTAGGGTCCCAGGACTGGGGGAAGTTTAGGCTCTATAGTGGAAATGTGAGGTTCCTGCTGTCGTAGGGTTCAAGAAGACAATGGATAGTTACTGTTATCACATTATTTGGTAATTGGGTTAACTTTGAAAAGTCCCTTTGTTAGACATACAATCAATTTTTCTCCCTCTCATATTAATTAAATAGTGATTTGTATGGCTACAGTTTAATAGGTGTGTACATAAACACCATTCCCATCACCGAAAGATTGTGTCCCATCCCACCCACCCACCCCCACCCCTATCCCCACCTCCCTGCTGGCCCAGGAAGCCGCATGTCCACCCTCCCCCTCACCACAGGGTTTTTACTTTGGTGCCCCACTTTTGATAGATATCTTGCTATTCTCTTCTGGCTTTTAGAGTTTGAGTGGAGAAGTCTGCTGATAGTCTTATGGATTTTCCCCTGTATGTGACTTTTTGTTTTTCTTTCTTTTGCAGCCTTTAGGATTCTTTCTTCATCTTTACTTCTTTTCATTGTAACTTTGATGTGTCTTGGTGTCTTCAGGTCTGGGTTGATTCTGTTTGGGACTCTCTGGGCCTCTTGAATCTTAATGTATTTTCTGTTGTTTAGATCTGGGACGTTTTCTTCTATTATTTCCTCTAGGATGTTTACTTCCTCTTCCTCTCTTTCTTCCTTTGGTAGGCCAATTATATGAATGTTCCTTCTTCTGAGACCATCCCATATGTCTCTGTTGTTTTAGTGTCTTGCAATCTCATTTTTATCCCTTTTACCTCTTTCTTTGTTTTCTCTAACTCATCCTCTGTCTGAATAATTCTGTTTTCTGCTTCTGTTAATCTGCTTTCCCTTCCTTCAGCTTCCTTCTTCAATTCAGTTATAGTACTAGCTTGTTCTGCTAATTGGCCTTTTAGCTCAGCTATTTCAGCTTTCATTTCTCTAATTACCTCGAGGTAGCTAGTATTTTCCTTGAGGGTCTCATCTGTTGTTTCCCTATTTCTGATAGCCCTTTCCTCCATAGTTGTCTTCATTTCTGTGATTATTAGGTTTATTATTGCTTGCATACTTTTCTTATCTGTAGTTACTTCTGACTGATTTGGAGTTTCTTCTGGGCTCCTGTCCTGATTCATTGTGTTAGCGGTTTTATTTGTTCTTTAACCATTTTTTTAATTGATGTGGTTTGTGTTCTTCTATTCTGTCATTCTTCATTTGTTGTGTTTTGAGTACAGGCCAATCTATACTAAAGACTTTTCACAAATGCAGTAAAAAACCTCAGAAATTACAATAGCAACTGAAGCAAGGATTGATGCAGTTAAACCAATACCAGTTAGCCAAACAACACCTCAAGTCCAGGAAAAAAAGAAAAAGAGAAGAAAAGAAAAGGAAGACAATGGAAAAAAGGCAAAGCAATAATAGAAAATTATGCAAATCTACTGTCCACTAAAAATTCTAGGGATAGCAAGAGGAGAAAGGGAAGTAGAAAAGAGATATACACACACACACACACACACACACACACACACACACACTCCATTCCAAGTCAGATTTCATCCACAAAATAATTCACAAATGAGTGTCAGTGAATTAAGAAAGCAAAAGAAGGAAGAAGAAAAAAAGAGCAGCGAAAGGTGTTTATTTATTAATTTATTTATTTTAATTAGCTAGGATGAGAGAAAAAGGAGGGTGGAAGGAAGAGAGAGAATCAGGTTCCTTCCACAATGGATAGGACACCCAGTCACCTATCAATGGAAAAAGCAATGACAGTTAATTTTGGTCAACCTAAAGAGGAGGGAAAAGTGACACGCCTATATAATAATAGTAATAATAAAATAAAGTAGAGTAAAAAATCCTAACAGTCAGTCTGCAGCTTGGAACACTCCAGATTGGCAGCATGCAACTTGGTCCCCTTCTTAAACAAGAAAAGGCAACCAATTATAAGAAGTATATAAAAAAAAAAAAAGAAAAAAAGGAAAAAAACCAGAATTCCAGTTAGTCTTTCCTAGGCAGGGCTGAGGCCCTGATTGGTCAGGTATTCTGTCACTCAAATAGAGCTCCAGCTCCTTTCAAAAAGAATAGGAAAAGAAAAGGAAAAAGACTTGGAATGACACCCATACTGAGCTAGGATTCTTGGTAAAGAAAATAGCTCTGAAGGAAGGCTGCTAGGGGCAGCTGGCTGACCTGTGGGGGCTGGTTCTGGGGTGGGGGGTGAGGGTGAGTTCAGAAAGAGTCAATCCAAAGATTTTCCTTTCTTTGTCCTTTTGGCCTCTGTTTGTCAGCCCAAGAGTGAATTATAGGACTCTTTCTTGGTGTCACCCTGACCACCCCTTATTCACCCTTTCCATCGACCACTGACAGCCCAGGCAATCTGCTTCTTTTTGGAGCTCACACCAAGTGTTGTCTCCAAGTCACCATCTTGGCTCCACCTCCCAATTTCCTGGAGTTCTTCTGTTTATTTCTTTCTTAAGTTTCTTTATTGAGGAATTAATGGTTTACAGTCAACAATAAAATAAAGTACAATAGTTTGTACATGTGTAACATTTATCAGTTTTCCACATAGCAATTCAACCCCTGTTAGGTCTCCTCTGTCTTCCAGTACCTGAGCCTTCCCCCCATAGTCTATTTGGTGCAACACACCAACTTGTTTCATTTATATCTGAGATATGTCATATTTTGGGTTTTGGTTTTAGAAATTCTCAGTTTATGCATTTATTGTGCTGAAGCCAGCAGGTGGTGACATTACTATGATTACTAGATTTTGCTTTGTTTATATATTGGGTGTTGGGGGCTGGAGACTGGGTTTATTTTTCTTGCTATTTCCTTGAGCTGTTTCTATACTCCATATGATATGTATATATGGCCTCTCTGTAGAAGAGTTTCACCCCGAATCTAGACTTCAGGGGGCTCACTGTGAAGTGTCTACCCTCTTCTGTGTGTTTGGAGTTGCAGAACTTACTTTTCCATTAGCCACCAGATGCTCACTGTCTATTTACCTTCCCATATGTTTGCCTTAGTTCTGGGACAGACCATATAGCTATATTTCCCTTGCCACTGTGGTATGTCCTTGCCAGCAGTTTAGTGCCCTGATTTTTCTGAGTTCATGAACTAAAAGCTCAGAGTTTCCTGTCTCTTGCAGTCAGCGCTGTGTGTTGCTAAGTGTGGTGCTGTGTTGAGCCAAAATGGCACCATTGACTCTTGGTGCTCTCAAATTATGTGTCTGTTTTCAGTCCAATACCCCTTCTCACTCTGACTATGTATGAGCACCCACCTGAGGCTACAGTGCTTTTCTTGCTGTCTCAAACTGCAGTTCGATGAGGTTTGCTAAGTTTGATAGTTGTTGAACCTTGTTGTTTTGGGGGAACGTCTTCCTATCTGCTGTTTCTCCATGGCCATGCCTCCCAGAAGTCATTCTTGAGTTTCCATAAGCTAATTTTACTACTAAGTGTTTGGTGCTTTGTAAATGAAACCATATTATTAATTTTTATTTATTAGTTTATTTATAAAACAAAAAATATCAACGAGACCATGGGATAAGAGGGATACACTTTTCACAACCAGAGTTCCATATCCCAGCCCCTTCCTTGAAAGCTTTCCTATTCTTTGTCCCTCTGGGAGTATGGACTCAGGGTCATTATGGAGTGCAGAAGGTGGAAGGTCTGGCTTCTGTAATTGCTTCTCCACTAGACATGGGGACTGGCAGGTCAATCCATGCTCCCAGCCAGCCTCTCTCCTCCCCTAGTTGGCCAGTGCTCTGGAGAGACAGGGCTCCAGGACACATTGGTGAGGTCATCTGCCTAGGAAAGTCAGGTTGGTGTTATGGTAGTATCTGCAATTTGGTGGCTGAAAAAGCATTAAGATATGAAGCAGAACAAATTGTTAAATTATCAGGAACCTAAATGCAAGAATATAGCATACGAGATTTGGGGTCTCCATTTTGGAAAAAACTAGTAGGTCTATTTTAGGTCTATTAGATTTAAACTCTCAAACTTTTCATGCACAGATCCCAGTTCTGAGTATAAATTTCTTTAATCTAAACACTTACAGTTTCAAATCAGTAACCTGATTGAATTTTAACAGTAGACATCTTATTAATTTTATTTTCAAATTTAATTACTAGTATATAGAAATATGTTTTTTTTTCAAGTAGAACCTGAACTGGAGTTGGTGTATTGCACCAAAGTAAAAGACTGGGGTGGGTGGAAGGGAGAGTACAGGCCCAAAAATGATGACAGAGGACCTAGTGGGGGTTGTATTGTTATGTGGGAAACTGAGAAATGTTATGCATGTACAAACTATTGTATTTACTGTCAAATGTAAAGCATTAATTCCCCCGATAAAGAAAAATAAATAAATGACAATTTTTAAAAAGAAAAAAAAAGAAGGGGGGAGGGTTCGGGTCCTGGAACATGATGGCAGAGGGGGTTGAATTGTTATGTGGAAAACAGAGATGTCATGCACATACAAACTATTGTATTTTACTGTCAACTGTAAAACATTAATCCTCCAATAAAGAAAAAAATAAAAAATTTTAAAAAGAAAAATGTTATTCATGTACAAACTGTCTTATTCACTGTCACATGTAAAACATTAATCCCCCAATAAAGGAAAAAAAAAATAAAAAAGAAACACCAGGCATGTCTTACGGAACAAACAAACAAATAAAAGAATTTTTTTTTTTTGCCTAGGAAAGTAGTTCACCTGAATATTGCACCTGTTTTGCCATGTGTGCTACCAAGGTTTGAACTCTGCCCACACTACATAGGCAGGAACTTCATGCTGTAGTGTCTTTCCTTCTCTCTCCCTCTCTTTGTGTCTCTTTCTGATATAGTCCACAGAGGGTGGTAAAGCCCCAGTAACAAAGAAAAAATGTTTTTGTATATGGATCTCCTATCAAACTCAACTCATGTATCCTAAAATTTTTAAGTGTATCACTGTGTGTATGTGTACCCCTTACAAATGTCTATTGTTTCTGTAGTGTAGTGGTTATCACGTTCACGTCACACAAATGTCTATTTACTCAGTTACTTCATATGCAAATAATTTATTCCTCACGTAATTTTTTTTATTAGTGAATCTTTAAATGCATCTTTGATATTAAGTTCCTGAAGTATGTCATTGATATTTTATTCTATGTATTTTTCTAGTTTCAGGTAGAATATTCTAGTCTTTGATTCATTTTTGTGTATGATTTTAAGTGAGGGTATAGTTTCATTTTCTTTATATGACTGCCAAATTTCCCAAGCAACATTTGTTTAAGAGGTCTTCCCCTCTCCACTTAACAGTTTTGGCCCTTTTGTCATCGATTAAGTGCCCATATATGTGTGGGTTTGTTTCTGGGCACTGGATTGTATTTTGTTGATCTGAGTTCCCATTTTTGTTTTAATTACTATTACTGTATAGTATAAACTAAAGTCACGGAGCATGATAGTTTAATCTTTCTTTTTTCTCATCAGTGTTTTCTTCATTTGTGGGGTTTTTTCTCTCTTTTTTTGTGTGTGTGTAGTTCCATGCAAATTTTTGGGTAAGTTGTTTAATTACCTTGGTGTGTGTCATTGGGACTTGATAGGTATTGCATTGACTCCTTACTCCATATATTTCTTTTGGTTGGATGGCCACTTAAATATGTTTTCCTATAACCCATGAACAAGGGATGTTATTTTAATTTAATTTTATTGTCTATTTATTTATTGATTAAAGGCAGCCAGAAATCAAGAGGAAAAGAGGTGATAGAGAGGGAGAGAGACAGAGAGACACCAGAAACACTGCACTGCTTCACCACCTGCAAAGCTTTCCCCCTGCAGCTGGGGGCTGGGGTCTCAAATCTGGGTCCTTGTCCATTGTACCATCTGTGCTCAAATAGGTGCACCACCACCCAGCTCCAATAAGGAATGCTATTCTATTTCTTTGTATCATCCTCTATTTCTTCTATGTCCTATAATTTTCATTGTAAAGATACTTCACCTCCTTTGTGAGATTTATTCCAAGCTATTTTCTCTTCTCAGGTTCAATTATAAATGGAATTACATTCTTCATTTCTCTTTCCTTGGACTCATCATTTGTGTATAGAAATGCCATAGATTTGTGTGGATTCATTAATTTTTTAATTTTTATTTATTGAATTTTAATTTTTAATTAATTTTATTTTTGAGAGAGATGGAGAGAGAGAGAGAGAGAGAGAAACACCAGAGCACTGCTCAGCTCAGGCTTATGGTGGTGCAGGGGGTTGAACCTGGGACTTAGGAGCCTCAGGCATGAGAGTCTGTTTGCATAACCATTATGCTGTCTCCCCCACCCAATTTTTTAATTTTTATTTATAAAAAGGAAACACTGACAAAAACCATAGGATAAGAGGGGTACAACTCCACACAATTCTGACCACCAGAATTCTGTATCTCATCCCCTCCCCTAATAGCTTTCCTATTCTTTATCTCTCTGGGAGCATGGACCCAGGGTCATTATGGGGTGCAGAAGGTGGAAGGTCTGGCTTCTGTAATTGCTTCCCCACTGAATGTGGGCATTAACAGGTCGATCCATACTCCCAGCCTGTCTCTCTCTTTCCCTAGTGGGGTGGGGCTCTGGGGAAGTGGGACTCTAGGACACATTGGTGGGGTCATCTGCCCAGGGAAGTCCATTTGGCATCATGTTAGCATCTGGAACCTGGTGGTTGAAAAAAGAGTTAACATATAAAGCCAAACAAATTGTTGACTAATCATGAACCTAAAGGCTGGAATAATGCAGATGAAGAGTTGGGGGGATCTCTGTTTTCTAGATAGCTAGTAGGCCTATTTTAGTTCTATTACAAAGGGCCCGTGACTATACTAGTTGTTGTTGTTGTTTTTGCCTGAGCCTGACATCTGATATGCAGGTGGATCCAAGTTATTGTCTGGGGAGTTGATGTCATGGTTGGAAAAAGGACCAGAAAGCTGGATCAGGGAAGAGAGTAGCTCCCAAATATGGGAAAGGTGTCTAAATATTGTTGACTATAAACCTCATAGATTTGATGTGATGTGGGGCCCATATTCAGCTTAGGAGCCTATGTGACCTCTGCATCCCTGTAGATCTGAGCTCACATTCTGTGGTCATGAGTAGGAACGTTCCAAGCTGCCCCAGTTTCAGGGCCCATCTTCCTCAGGTGGAATATAGAGTATGCTGTCCAGCCTTCCTTCGGGGGATGGAACATTCTCTACCGTTGTTGATCCACATTGGGTGCAAGGTCCTATGGGGCCCCACAAAGGTGTCTATTGTGTTGTTCCTGGACCGGTAACAATGGAGAGAGGAATTTATTTGAGGTCTAGGCCCATCATGTCTGTTTGGACGCTCATCATATCTATGTGGGTATCTAAAGATCCTCTGACTAGAGCACCCAATCATGGGGTGGTTTGGTATTGACAATAAAGGCCATCATTAAGTAAGCCAGTCTCTTGCCCTTATCCAGACTTTGTAGTCCTTTCTTTATCTAATGAGCTTAGACTTTCTCCCAGTTGTTAAAGCACTGTCATTTGTTGTATACAATATCCTTGACTTTTTGTCGATGTGGTATATCACACTGATTTGTGCATATTGAACCATCCTTGCATACTTGAAGTAAATCTCACTTAATCATGAAAGATGATCCTTCTAATGTAATGTTGAATTTGTTTTGTAAATACTTGTGAAGATTTCTCTATCAATGAGATCGGCTTGTAACTTTGTGCGTGTGTATGATGTTCTTATTTGCTGAAGGGCATGGAAATCTAAACCACAGCGAGCTATTACCTCACATTTCTTAGGATTACTGTTATCAAAAAGACAAATAACATCAAGTGTTGGTGAGAATCTGGAGAAAATGGAATCCTGTACAGTGTTGGTACAAATGTAAACTGCTACCATTGCATTAAAAATAGTGCAGACTTTCCTTAAGGGACTAGAGGGAAACACTATACAATTCAGATATTCTGCTTCTGAGTATTTTTCCAAAGAATATGAAAAACAAATCTGAAGTGACCAGGCAATGGTGCATTAGGTAGAGCATACATGTTCCCATGTACAAGCACACAGCTTCAAGTCCCCCATTTCCATCTATAGGGATAAAGCTTTGCAAGTGGTGAAGCAGTGTTGCAAGGGTCTTTCTTTCTCTCTTCTGTCTTCTTCCATATATATATATATATATGCCTGTCTCTATCCAGCAAAGAATTTAAAGAAAACATGAAAATGAAAAGATAAAGTAGTTGTTAACAACAAATTTTGGCAAAGTTGTGCAGATAAAAAGAACACTGGTATATTGTTTTTGGGAATGTAAATTGATGTGACCTCTACAGAAAACAGCATGGAGGTTTCTCAAAAACCAAGAAATGTAACTCTCATACAATTTAGCAATACCAATTCTAGGTATTTATGTGAAGGGTGTGAAAACAATTATCTGAAAGAATATTTGCACTCCTATGTTTACAGAAGCATTATTCACAATAACTGAGACATGGAAACAACCCATTGAGAGATGACTGCATAAAGAAACCATGGTCTGGGATGGTGGTGTAGCCCACCTGGATAGTATGTTTGCTTTGCCAGGTTCAAACTCAATCCCTACCACATTGGAGGAAACTTCAGTGATGTGCTGTGTTTTCTTCTCTCTGTGTGTCTCTATCTGGGAAAAAAACAATTTGGAGTGGTAAAGCCCTGGTGAGAAAAAATATATGGTCTATATATTCAATGGAGCTCTATTCACTATAAAAGATGAAATGTGCTTCTTGAGACAATATGGCTAGAACCTGAAGTCATTATGCTAAGTGAAATAATTGAGGAAGTTAAAGACTATTAAAAGATGTTTTCACTGAAATTACAGCCAAGATAGTGAGAGAATAAGTAGAAGATCCTGATCTCTTCCATTGTCAGCACCACAACAAACTACAACATACATGCAAGACCCAGCATATAAATGAGCTTGGAACTTAGCTAAACTAACGATGAAAGAGAGAGCCCAGAATCCAGGTGGTGAAGACAGAGAGATGTTTACATCAAACATAGCATTCCATACCCTGCTCAGTTCCACATCACCTGGCTGGGTCCCCTGCACTGCAGTCATCTGTCCTTAATGGGCTCTCAGAACTGGTGCCCACTTAGTCCAGCCAGCTGGCTCTGCTGCCACCATCAACCCTGGCCAGGCTGCTGCCTTCTTGTCTCCATTGCAACTACTCAGTCACCCGCTGCCGCAGGTGCCTCCACTTTGCTGCCTGCTGCAGCCCAAGCCCTGCTGCCTTCTTGGCCTGTCGCCTCCAAAACTGCTCACCCAAGCACACCTCTAATACTACTCTGTGCCTACAGCGTTACTACAGCAACAGCAAGGGAGAGGAAAGAAAGAGTAAAATAGAAGCTATAAACTGTGTGCCAAAGGCAGTTGAAAGCAACCATTGCTGAACTCTGTTCTCATAGCTACAGTACTAGGGAAGTGGAGCCACAGAAAACATTGAGTTTTCCTTCCAGTCTGTAACACACATCAGACTTCTGATTTGGTAGAAATGGGACAATAAAACCTTAGCCAGGTGCTTGTGACTATAAATCCTTGGTCACTGCTCACACCTGCCCAAACACAGGGAGTTTGTCTTCAGAGAGTATCAAACATAATGGAAACACAGAGAAAAGCATCTGCAATGATGGACCAAGATAGCAGCTTGAAGAAAACCCTAAAGTCAACAGAGATATGTAGACCTCCTGGTGAAAACTTCACAATTGTGGTACTAAGGTTGTTTACCAAATTGAGAAACATTATGGAAACAGAATGCAACTAATTCAGAAAAGAATGGTAAAGGAAATTATAGAAAAATTCTTAACAGTAATCAGAGGAGTGAAGACTGAACATAAAGAAAGCATAGCAGAGGGGGCCTGGTGGTAGCACACCTGGCTGAATGTACATGTTATAATGCACATGGACCCAGGTCGAGCCCCTCTGGTCCCCACCTGTAGGGGGAAAGCTTCACAAGTGGTGAAGCTACCAGCCCCTTCCCTATCAATTTTTGGCTGTCTCTATCGAATAAGTAAATAAAAATTAAACAAAGCCAGCATAGCAAGAAGAAAGCACAGCAGAGGCAACACTTGCAGAAAGACAGATACCAAAGAGTGAAGTGGAGAACAGAGAGACAAAGATATTTATTTATTTATTTATTTATTTATTTATTTATTTACCAGAGTACTGCTCAGCTCTGGCCTTTGGTGGTATAGGATGATAATTTGGTGAAGGGTGAAATATACTGACATTTATCTTGAGAAAATGTGGAAATGTATACTTGTAACAATAACAATCCTGTAAATCAAAGACTTTCTCAATAAAGTGATATTGAAGTTGAAGGGAGAAATATTAGAGGGACACACACATGCAGAAAACAATAAAAAGAAAAGCACTATCCTGAAGATAATGTAAGAGGATTATGGGGCGACATCAAAAGGAACCTTTGCATCACAGAGGTACAAGAAGAAGAAAAGAAAGGGAAAGAACTAATATGTGAAGAAATATTGGATGAGAATCTCTTCAAATTAAAGAAGGGTATTGTTCCCCTTCCTCCACCATGTCCAAGAAGTACAAAGAACTCTGGGGGAAAGGGATCTAAACTTCAGTTCACCAAGGCACATATTAATAAAAATGGTAAAAATTGAAGACAAAGAGGATTCTGAAGGCTGCTAGAGAAAAAGCAAAGAGGCACCTATAAGAAGAATCCCATAAGATACTTCGTGTGTGCACTTAACCTGTTGTGCTACCACCAGACCCCCGTTATTATCTCTTCTTTTTTCTGGTTTTAATTAAATTAGAATTATCCAAGTAATGAGGGAGGGGCAAAAATTTACTCAAGTAACATATAAATAAATTCGCCTTAAAAAAGAATTAGAGGATCTGGGTGGTGGTACATGCAGTAGACAAGATCAGGCATGTTCAGGGGGGTATGGCCGGGTATGGCCCTAGACAGTACATCCAGTAGAGTACACACATCACCATGTGTGAGGACCCAGGTTCAAGCCTCCTGTCTCCACCTGTAGGTTGGAACAATGCTACAGGTGACTACCCTTCTCCCTGTCTCTCCCTCTTTATCTTTCTCTGTCTCACCCTCTATCAAAAACAAATAATTAAAAATGACAGTTAGAACCTAAGTATTATGTAAAGATGACTATACCATAGCTTTTAATTTAAAATATGTCTATAGATGCTTAGAAGTTAGTATCAGATATAATCTTCAAGACCTAAAGATAGATGAAATGTTCTTAGACATGCCACCCGAAGTACAATTCATGAAAAAATCTGATAAGTTGGACTTTATCAAAATTAAAAATGGCTACATGGGAGAAGTGTTAGAAGACAAAAAAGTGTGTAGATGGGAAGGAAATGTTTGCAAATCATATTTTTATATAGCATGCTTGAAACTCAACAATAAAATGAAATTAAACAATTCCATTAGAGAATGATCAAAATTAAGAATAGACATTTTACCAAATGTGTATATGGCAAATAAACACATGAATAGAAAGAAGTTCGATACCATTGGCCATTAAGACACTGAAAATTAAAACCACAATACGATATCATCAACCTATTAGAATAATTCAAATGAAAATGGTGATAATGCCAGATACTGGAGGGGATACAGAGAAATTGTATGACTCATGCATTCCTTGCGGAAATGCCAATAATGAAGCCACAATGAAAAACATTGTTGCAGTTTTTTTTTAATGAATGATCTCAAAACCAAGCATTTATCCTGACAAATGAATACTTATGTTCACATACAAGACTATATATTATTGTTAATGGCAGATCTATTGGTAATAGAAAAAATACTGACAACAACTTAAATGCTCTCCATTGGGTAAATAGTGAAGCAAACTGTGTTATATACCATTCAACACCTTAAATGAACTTTTTACTATATTTAATGAAAAAAAGACAGTCTTCAAAAGTTACACACTGTATGGTTTCAATTATATGACACTGTGAAAATGACACCATTATAGAGAAGAGAAACAGGTTAGTGGTTGCCAGGAGACAAGGAGGGAGGTGGGGTGTGGCAGGGGGTGAATGAGAATACTAAGAGGTAGTGAAGCCACTCTCTATCATGTTAATGTTTACAGAAACTATACAGGGGATAAAACTGCATAAAATCAACACAGAGAAATGCTGATTTAAAATGGTAAAAACTGAATGAAATCTATGGTTCAGTGAACTATAATGTACCTGTGTCAAATTCTTGATTTTGATTTGTACTGCAGCTATGTAAGATTTTGCTTCTTGAGGAAACCAGTGCTTCACGAAATACTGTGAACTATTTTTTTTTAATTCCTATTTCAAAGTTTAAAAAGATTGAATAATTAAGGCATCATAGATAAATATGATATCCCGCTTAGAGAAATCTCTGATTTCATCTATTTATCCTTCCACACTGGTAGTCATTATTGCTATGAGTTTAGTCTGTGTTCTTTCATAATTCTATAATATTTTTGCACACATCTGCACAATCACAGAAATAAATATATATTGTTGTGTGTGCTTCCTCCTACTCAAATGATATGTAGTGCGTGTTAGTTTTTAACTCTTTTTTTTCTTTTGCTCAACACTGTATTTTTTATTCTTTGAAGCTTTACTTATTCACTTTATTTGTTAAACATGTCTTATTTTTTTGCTTTATTTTGTTTATATATTTTTTAACTGAGGGATTAATGGTTTACAGTCGACAGTAAAATACAATAGTTGGTGCATGCATAACATTTCCCAGTTTTCCACATCACAGTACAGCCCCCACTAGGGCCTCCTCTGTCATCATGTTGCAGGACCTGAACCCTCCTCCCACCACCCCAGAGTCTTTGACTTTGCTTAGTGTTCTCCTTCTGATCTTGTTTTTCAACTTCTGCCTGTGAGCGAGATCATCCCATATTCATCCTTCTGTTTCTGACTGATCTCACTTCACATGATTCCTTCAAGCTCCATCCAAGATGGGGTGAAGAAGATGAATTCACCATTTTTAATAGATGACTTGTATTTCACTGTTTATATATATAGACCACAATTTAGCCACTCATCTGGGTTGCTTCCAGGTTTTGGCTACTAAAATTTATACTGCTATGAACATAGGTGTACACAGATCTTTTTAAATGTTGTATTTTTAAGATACTGTATATCCATTTGATGTGTGTCTGTAATTTATTATAACTTCTTTATAGGCTTCCATCAAATACATAATTTTCATTTAGCCATTTATATAATATTGGACATTCAAGTTATTTTCAGCATTTTTTCATTGTAGCAGAAAATATTCTTGATGTGTCTCCTAATACACAGGTGTGGTTTTTCTCTAGGCAAAAAATAAAATTAGTCATGAACATTCCCAATTGTACTAGAACTGCACACCTTAGGGCAACTGTGTCAATCTATACTACCACTGCCTTGTCTAACCCTTTCTAAAGTTATATTTTATATTCCAGATCTAACCGATACAAGAAACCAGTCCACCTCATGGCAATCCTGATATGGTGTCATGTCTAAAGAAACACTTCTCTAAAATTTTTTTTTAAAAAAAGCATACCATACACCACTAATTCACCCAGTAAAAAATGAAAAAAAAAATCTACATTAAATTGCACTTTATGTTTACGTCCTGACAATCTTTTCACAGCACATAGAAATACAGTTATCTTCTAGAAGCTAATTTTGACCATTTATTCATTGCAGCATAGCAAGCAACTTCAAATAACTCACTTTCACTATTATCTAAAACACTCATACATAGCTAGCCCAACTTATCTGTTTTTTAGTATTTGTCAGCCCTTTTCAGTGTAAATCAGACAAATCTTGGCATGTTCCATTTCTCTCTTTTAACCAGTATCCTGATTTTTGGAACAACATCCTGGAACAGGGTGTGCAAGCACAGAATTATCTTTAGTGGACGTGTGAGGAGGAGAGGCTATAAACACTGTGTTTTAATTCTTTTTCCTACTACACATACTTGTCCAAAATGAAATTGTGTCTTTAAGTAGGAACTTTAAGCACCAGGAGAGTTTTTCCACAAGAGAAGTCTTAGAATTCTTCTCTGTGTACACAGTATGAAGAGAAATGTAAATCTTGAAGAAAACAAAGCATAACTTCAGGGAGAAAGCAGATAAGAAGTGTACTGGCCAGTACAACTGCAGCAAGAAGTCTTAATAACCCTTTCTAGTTATGATTATTTTCCAGACTGT
Source organism: Erinaceus europaeus (assembly GCF_950295315.1). Taxonomy (NCBI): domain Eukaryota; kingdom Metazoa; phylum Chordata; class Mammalia; order Eulipotyphla; family Erinaceidae; genus Erinaceus; species Erinaceus europaeus. The sequence goes on along the minus strand of NC_080185.1, from coordinate 397,270 downwards.
TTTAGTTTCAATAGGTCTGAGCCCTTTGACAAGAGTTTAAACATTCACATAATTGGTGAAGAGATATTCGTTAACTTCTTCCTATGTACAAAGTCCAATATTGCCTACTTTGTGAGGGAGGGAGTGCAAGTATAAAAAACACTGGAGATGAGGTTCTATTCTTAGGAATCTTTTAGTTCAGTTTTAGAGCATCACTGTGGCATTGTGGTTAAAAGCACAGACTGTGAGATCAAACTGCTTGAGTGACATGACTTTACCTGCAATTTGTGTGACTTTGGGTAAGTTATTTTAGCTCTTTGAGGCTCAGGTTCCTCATTTATAAAAGTAACAACCTATCTCACAAGTCTGTTCTTATGGGGACCTTTCTTTATATTCCTGTTATATTTTCTGTGAAGGGAAAACGAAGACCATATCTGAGTTTTTTTTTTTTTTTTCTGGTGCTTCCATGCCTCCATCAGAGAAATGCAAGTCAAAGCCACAAGCAGATGCCATAAGGCACCCACTAACAGGACCATAAACAAGTGTTGGTGGTTATGGAGAAATTGAAAACTTGTCATTGCAGGTGGGGTGTCGGCTAGCTTCGCGGGCGGCAGAGAGAGACGACCAGGGACTCGTGGCTGAGTGGTATGCAGTTCAGTCTTTATTCATGTGGAACGCAGCACAATCTCAGCTCTCTCTAATCACAATCCTGTCCTTATATCTGGAGCGGAAGTGTCAGGTCTGAAGAGGATGTACGTAGGATAGGGGGTGAGGAGAAGGAAAAAATGTGCAAAACAGTGAGGATTAAACCAATGCCCTGGAGGCAGGGTGGTGCTTAGTTAACAGTCGTTATGTAAATAGACAGCAGTGTTAAGCAGGGGGGATTAAACCAATGAAACAGAAGGGGTCTTGGAAGCAGAATTTAGAAGCACACCAACAGTGGGGATTTAAGATAGTTCACTGCTGTGGAAAACAGTTTGACAATACTTTAAAAAGTTAAACATAGAATTACCATAAAGCTCAGCAAAAGAAGTGAAACAAGTATCAAAAAGAAGTAGCAAAAGAAGCGAAACAAGTATCAAACAAAATCTTCTATGCAAATATTTACAGTATCAAGAAGGAAGAGAATGATCTGAATGCTCACGTGTCATACACAATGACATTTCATTCATCTTTAACAAGCAACGAAAATCTGAAGAATGCCACAGTATAGATGCACCTTTAAAATTTTATGGTAACTTCAATAAACCAGGTATACAAGGACATAGGTTGTCTGATTTCAATATATATATATATATATATATATATATATATATATATATATATATATATATAATATGTGTCTGTGTTTGCATAGCCCAATTTTACCTTCACTTTTGGGGAGTTATACTGTCCACAGGAAGAATGCAACACACCTGGCATGCAATTTAGAGTAGCCACATAGGGTTCTGAGGAGAGTAAAAAGAAGAGAGTCAAGAGAGTCCAAGACTCAGTACATATTGCCACTGTGGGATTTTGGCAGAATGTTGACATACAAGCTAGGTGAAGTGTTGATAAAATTAAATCTGAATTTTCAAAGTGTGCAATGCAAGGCATCTCTGAATGTGTGTGTGTGTGTGTGTGTGTGTGTGTGTGTGCGCGCGCACACACACACACACTACACAATAATTCTACAGTGAAAATCCCAGTCAAATGCTAAAGGTAAGCAAGAACCTTGGAGAAACAAGAATAGCATGAACAGGTGATATCCTATTATAACATGTGCTCTTGCAATGGCAGGCAGACACTGTGCTATTCAGAAGTTCTCCTGAGATGATTCATGTGAAAGGAACCATGACAATGAACAAGAAGTGGTTAGGCAGCAGCAAAAGGTCTCATGCTTCCTGGGGCTATTGGGATGACATTTCCCTGCAGCAGTTTGCCATCTATATCTCTGCAAAATGTGACATTGGTTTCACTTTGAATTCCAAGAGGAAGGAACATTTCCTGGCAAATGTGGTTTAAAATGTTCCTTTTAGCACCGTGTGTAGAAAAACACCAACCTCACAGAGAGATTTAACCACAAAAGCCCGAAGAATGAAGTATGGCATGAACACAGATCTGGACACTGAGGTCAGACAGCTCCACAACCATTGCTCACGTGACACAGAACATTACTGGAGGGTAAGCAAGTCTTACAGAGAAACCTGCTGCACTGCTCTGAGCAAGGAGCTCCTTTACTTTGGCTTGGGGCCACTTTTCCTGTTCGATTAGTTTGTAGTAGTCTTTCTGGGTGATGTTTCTATCTTCATCCCTCCATCCTCCAACTCACTGGATTGAGTCTTACAAAGTTTTTCTGATGTGTATCTAATTCTATCTATATGTCAAGAAAATGTGAAATAATGGTAGAGCACAGAATGAAAGATCACTTTAATAATTTCCAACAATGTCTGAATTCATATCTTAGCAACATAGAATCACCTCCCTCTCAATTCCTGTTCTCTTCCCACAATTCAAAAATATCTTGTGGAGAACAGAGTCCATGGATGTCTAGCTACAGGAACATCTGCAGGAAAAGTCATCTATTCCCAAGCTGGAGGAACTCACCACATCCAAGACTAAGCCTAAGTTAAGAAATTAGAAGGAATAAACATGGGGGTGGGAGATTGTTTACCTGGTAGATCAAGCTCATCACCACACAGAAGGCTCTGGGTTTGAGTCCAGCACTGCATGAGATAACCATGGATGGGAAGAAGTGTCTCTTCCTGTCATCTCTTTTCCCCTCTCTCTAAACAGAAAATTGTGAGATGTTGGACCCAGGGGACTTCTCAGTAGTATCACATATGTGGCAAGGCCCTGAATTCTTTCTCCAATGCAACATAAAATAGGAGGGTAAGGGATGAGACTAGTTGGTGTTACTTATATGGTTTTCCTATAGTAGTGGTCAAGATTTTTGACTTATTATTTAACTGTTTCTTTCACTAAGGGTGCATCAAAGATCCTATTGTAATATTAATTTGTATAGCTATAGGAAAGCATGTAAGACTAGGGTCTAGTACAAGGACCATCACACAGCCACCTACTCAGAGCTGCTGACACAAACACCTTTTTAGAGATGAGGGTGAAAACAATCATCAGAAGTAATAAACACAACAATTTTGTGATAGGAACGAGTGACCTATGAAAGTAGTAGTTAAATGCTGATCCTTGGGAGACTTCACTAGTCTGGTCTTGTCTTTCAGACAAAAACTGTTCTTGACATCAGGAGACACTGCTGATAGATTTCTAATTCAACAGATAAAACAATCTGAGAGATTTTTAACCTCATGAAGAATCAGTTTCCTCATCCAAACATAAGTGTATTTACCTCATTGGTTTGTCGTGAGATTCAGTTGTGATAAAATGTGAATCAACTGTGCATAATTCTTGATACATAGTAAATACCAAATGGTTGTTAATATTATTATTTTCACTAGCAAATTTAGTTGGGGCAAAGACTGTAACACACTGAGTAGGAACTTGAGCCAGCCATAGAGACCTTGAATTGTAACCTGGCCTTCAGATTCCTCATCAGGAGGGTGGGACCAGGAATAAGAGCGTTACACTTGGCACAAGTCCAAACTGCATGACTGCACAAACACTGTGACTGTTCTGTATTCAGACACATTTGAAAGGATTTTTCCAGCATAAATTTCTAAATGTGCTGCTTGTTTTGTAATTCAATCTAGGGCAGCAGCAGCAGTGCTATCATTATTTACATTTCTGCCTTTCAGTCTTGGATCCAAGATATTTGTAGCAGTATGAACTGACTCATAACAAAATTCCTCTCTTTTCTTAAAAAAGCATTTCACATTGCTTTCTTTTACACCTATAAGAAAATAAATATTAGTAATCAGTTACATTGATTTGGTTTTGGGACACGTAGTGTAAAGTAATTGACAGAAATAAACTGTCAGACACTGCAGGTATTTTGATGTTGAATTCTCCACATATGCTTTGCTTTTCAGAATTTATTTTGGAGGAGGAAAGTCTCATTAACAACATAATGACTTTCTTATATTATTATGATGACCTTCAAATTTTTCTTCAAAAGACAAAGACAATGAAAAAGCCTTGCACAACTGGATAGCCTGCAGTTGAGGATATAGTTCAGCTGGTAGAGCTCAGGATTTGGTACTTGAGGCTCGCTCCTGGTTCAATTCCTGGGACTACCAGTACTTGGGTAGTACGCTTTATCTTTCCTGATGTAAAACCCTCTATTTTTTATATTTTCTTTCTTTCTTTCTTTCTTTATTTAAGAAAGGAGACATTAACAAAACCGTAGGATAGGAGGGGTACAACTCCACACAATTCCCACCACCCGGTCTCCATATCCTATCCCCTCCCCTGATAGCTTTCCCATTCTCTATCCCTCTGGGAGTATAGACCCAGGGTCGTTGTGGGTTGCTATTTTATGTGGAGTAAATGAAACAAATATTTAAAAAAAATAACCACCTGGGAAGTCTTCTTTTACTCAACTAACTTTTCATTTTTACAACGTTGGTTTGGATAACTGTTAACCTCAGCTGAATTGCAAAAGGGATAAACATGTTCTTCATGTATTTGTCAAGTGTGAAGATGGCTTTAATGGTGATCCATACTCTTCCCCTCTTCGCTTCACTCTGTCTGTGTTTACATTCTCTAACACTAATAAGCAACTGTTCATCTGCATTCGACTCTCTTCACTAGGGTGCCCTCAAACTCTAACGGGACTAGACCGGTAGCTTTGAACTAAATCAGTGTGTACTGATTCTGCAACTTCTCTACACTAGAACCATGGGGCTAAATCAATTTACTTTTATAAATTTAATTACTTAATTAATTTAATTATTAGAGAGACAGAGAAAGTGAGAAGGGAAGGGGAGATAGAGAAGGAAAGAGACAGAGAGACATCTACAGCCCTGCTTCACTACTTGTGAAGCTTTCCCTCTGTAGGTGGGGACCAGGGGCTTGAACCCAGGTCCTTGAGCACTGTAATGTTTACACTTAATCAGGTGCACCACTGCCCTCCCAGGCTAAATAGTTTTTGAACAATGTATGATTGAACGGTGCAGATTGTTCTGTGTAGTGAGGCTTTGGAAATGAGCAGTCCAAATTCAAGGTTTTCTGCTACTCTGATTTTTGTCTATATTTCCACTAGCCCCTTCTTTGAAAGCTTCATTGTCTCCTCTCGGTTCCAAACTATGGATATGTAAATTATATATATATATATATATATATATATATATATACATATATATATAGTATCCAAGCAAACTTCCAGTCCTCAAGTGTCCTCAGTATTACATCCTTTGTGCTGCATAATAGAACATTTCCCTTAAATTAAAGGGAAATTACAAAGCCTCACACTTAATGACTCAACCAAAATTAATTTTCCTTCTTAGATGCCTAAATTACCCAAGCATATAATTACAGTATCTTGCTTTGGAAAAGGCCCTAGAGCTTAATCTAATTCTCAACACATTTGAGGCTTCAGTATTATAGAATCAACAACAGTTTGAAAATCAGACTTTGACTCTTACCTGACAAGGAAGATTACTACATAATCTGTTAGAAAAGCATTTCTTAAAATGATCTGAGATGAAGGGAAAACACAAAGCAGAACTTGTACTGGAGTTGGTGTATTGCACCAAAATAAAAGACTCTGGGGTGGGGGGCAAGGAGAGTTCAGGTCCTGGAACACAGTCAGAAGAGGACCTAGTGGGGGTTGAATTGTTATGTGGAAAACTGGGAAATGTGATGCATGTACAAACTGTATTTTACTATAAACCATTAATCCTCCAATAAAGAAGTTTTGAAAAATGATCTCTAAGACTTACTTCCCTAAAATTTTCCTTGAAATTTTTCCTTGAAAAGGTTCATGGCCCATGTCATATAAGGTCCCATGTCACTTAAAATGTTTTATTTGAAGTTGTCTCTAAATGGATTAAATATAGCACATTTTAACAGGAAGCATTTTCTATATATGTTAATCTGTACTCCAAAATACTGTCCACTCTTTCAAGCTATCATCCCATATACAGCATCCCAAACATTGGTGCCCAAACCAGAAGTGCCTTCTCCTGTTACATTAGTAAGAATCTTACAGTATGGTGGCAGGAAATGCATTTTCAGTTCACTGGCTGTAGTGTAGCTATTAAACCATGCGGAAACAACTGCCTGGAAAACATCCAGCTTTCTGGGCTTAAAGGCCAACTCTGAGGAAGACAAAGGTAATACAAGAAGGAAAACTATGCCACCTGACCAAAAGCATTCTTGAGATACTGTATAGGAGGGCCTCTCAACTCTGTGGCAAAAGGCTAGTTTTTATATATTCTAGTCTGCCATAAAACTTTGTAAATTAGAAAATAATACACACTTAGGGGTAGCAGTAATATCGATTTATTTATTTATTTATCTTTTGCTTACTGTTTGTGTAATCAGTATATTTATCATGTTAGTGTAGCTATCTTGCCAGGGACTGGTAACAGTGACAGGACTGGTACTGGCTTGTAGAACAGATACTGAGTGATACTGCTTCAGAGAGAAGAAAACATGGGAATTATATTTCACAATTTAACCCTATGGATATAGGTCAAATGACTGTGAATTCAACCAGCCCTAGTGCTGTTTAACACCAGATATGTGAGTCTGATCAATACACATAGGGAGTCACTCTTTTTTTCTTTTTAAAGATTTTATTTATTTATAAGTGAAATGGGAGGAGGGGGAGAGAGGAGGGCCAGAGCATCACACTTGTATGTGTAATGCCAGGGATAGAACTTAAGACCTCATGCCTGAGAGTCCAATGCTCTATCCACTGCACAACATTACCAACATAATTATTTTGCCATAAAAAGTATTATATTCACAGGTGTTGAGGAATATTGCATGAACATATGAAGAGGAGAGGCCTAACAGAAGGAGAATTTTGAGAATGGTATTACTTACTGTCTTGAGATCTGTTCAGCTAGCTGATTTATTTATAACAGCATCTGTCAAACATCATGTAAAATATAAAGGACAGGGGCCACGTGGTGGCACACCTGATTAAGTGTACACATTGTAATGCACAAGGACCTGGGTTCAAGACCCTGGTTCCCACCTGTAGGGGGAAAGCTTCACAAGTGGTGAAGCAGAGCTGCATGCATCTCTCTGTTGCTTTCCATCTCTATCTCCCTCATCCCTCTCAATTTCTCTGTCTCTATCCAATAATAAATAAATAAATAAATATATTTTTTAAAAAAGAAAGAACAGAGGGCCATAAAAATATTTCACTTGGATAGTGTGGTGCTTTGCTATGTGCATGGCACAGATTTTGTTTGTTTGTTTGTTTTTGAGCAGGGTTTAATGGTTTACAGTAAATACAGTTGTTCTGAATCTTCAGTCTCCCCACTGCAATCCACCACAGTTCCCCTAAGGTTGTAGACATGGGCCAACCATCTTCTCTACCACTATCTGTCCACATTTATACACAGTTGCCCCTTCTTTTTCTGATTCAACCCTCTCTTCCCTCTAAGCCACTCATAGCATCTTAGCTACCTCCCTATGTCCCTCTCCTTTTCCTTCTCTCTCTGGGCGCTGATGGAGCTGGAGTGCAGAGTCCTCTTATCTTCATCCTATCATTTCTCCCTTGCTGGGAGTCTGGGTCAAGGTTATTTATGGGGAGCAGAAGGTAGGCGTTCTGGCTTCTGTAGCTGCTTCTCTGCTAAACATGGGCGTTGACAGGTTGACCCCCCAGCCTGTTTCTACCTTTCCCTAGTGGACCAGAGCTCTGGAGATGTGAGGGTTCAGGACACAATGATGAAGTTGTCTTCCCAGAAAAGTCAGGATGGAGTCATGGTAGCATCTGTAACTTGGTGTCTGAAAGGTGGCCTGACCTAAATTGAGACAAAATGGTTAATGATCAGGAACCAAAAAGTAGGATTAGAGCAGACGAGATTAAGGATTTTAGGGTAGATGAAAGCTAGGAAAACCATTTTAGGTGTGTTCTTGGGGCATATAACTATGGTAGTTTTGCTTGAGTTTGGTGGTTAGTCTGAGGTTGGATGAGATTATTGTCTGAGAGAATGGTGTCAGAGTAGAGAAAAGGGCTAGAAAGTTGGATTAGGGCAGGGAGTGGCTCCCATTCTTGTAAAAAAAATTGTGGCTAAAATTAACTATTTACCTCCATTCACCTGCTCCAGGGCCCATATATTTGGCACCAAAGCCTGTGTAACCTCCAACTCCCTATTGGTCTGAGCTTATAGTTCATGGTCACATCTGAGGAACATTGCAGGCTGCATTCATTTCAGGGCCAGTCTTTTTCGAGTGGCAAGGCAGAATACACCAGCCTCCCTTTGGAGACTGGGGCTATCCCTACCATAATTGCTTTATGGTAAAGCCAAGGTCCTGGGAGGATCCACAAAATGCTATTTCTTATAGATGACTTTATCATTCTTTGTTTTTTTCTTCCTCCAGGGTTATTGCTGGGCTCGGTGCCTGCACCATAAATCCACCACTCCTGGAGGCCATTCCCCACCCCTTTTGCTGTCCTCGTTGTTGTAAACTTTATCATTATTAATAGCTGAGTAGTGTTCCGATATGTATCTAGACCACAACTTTCTCAGCCACTCATCTATTGTTGGACACCTGGGTTGTTTCCAGGTTTGGGCTATTAAAAATTGTCCTGTTATAAGTATACACAGATCTTTTTGGATGGGTGTGTTTGGTTCCTTAGAATGTTTTCCCAGGAGAGGAATTGCACAGTCATAGGGTTGGTTCACTTCTGAGGGATTGGACCAACTGACATTCCCACCAGCAGTGCAGGGTTCCTTTATCCCTACAACCTCTCCAGCATTTGTTGTTACTGTCCTCTCTGATGTATGGCATCCTCAGGGGGTGAAGTGATACCTCACTGTTGTCTTTATTTGCATAGTTTGATGGGCAATTTATATATTTTGTATGATGTATGGCATGTAAATATCATCTCCCATTCTAAGGGGTCTCTTTGTTTGAGTGGTAGTTTCTTTTGCTGGGCAGAAACTTTTCAATTTGATGTAGTCCCATTGTTCTTTGTTTGTTTTTGTTTCCTTTGTGATTAGACTTGAGTCATTGAAGATGACTATAAAACTTCAATGGAAAAGAGTTCTTCCAATATTTTCCCTTGAGTATTTGAAAGTTTCTGGTCTAACATCCAGTTATTTGATCCACTTGGATTTGTGTGTATGTGTGTGTGTGTGTGTGTGTAGTGAAATGTTGTGGTTCAGTTTCATTCTTCTGCATATCTCAACCCAATTTTCTTAACACCATTTGTTGAAGAGACTCTCCTTTCTCCATTTAATAATTTGGGCCCCCTTGTCAAAAATGAGATGTCCATAGGTGTGGGTACTATAGGTGCTCATTTTTAAAGAGATGGTGAATATTTGATTATGCAGATAATATAAATAAAACTTTTGCCATTTTCAAATCATATGTCAATAATTTAATATTGAAATAATGGCTAATCATATGAATGTAGAGAAGATATTTTCCCTTTGGTAAGTTGTATCAAATATCATTTTCATAGTTAGGTGATTACCAGAAATAGAGTGTAGGTACTAACAAGGTCATATAGGCAAAAGAGAGATCTCTGGAAGAGTAATTTTGACAGTACATCTCTGGAATAGCTGTAGGTCAGGGGTAGCAAGAAAGGAAACCTTGGAACCTTTGAACCTAGGGCCTTAGGTGTCTAGGACATTATAGTCGTTTTCATATTCTATCTTCTCAGCTCCCCAGGTTCCCAAAAAGACTTTTTAATCTTCATATGTAAATAAATGACAAAGAACCTCCAAATACTTAATGAAAGTAGAAATATTTAAAGAAATCCACCAGACTCAACCAACACAAGGACTAATAATTAAAGAAACAGTAAATTGAGAAAACACAAAAGAGCCAGAAATATGAATAAATAATATTTAGAGAAATATTCATCATATTCATAGATTACATCATTAAAGACCTCACATTTATAAAAATAAGTCCCTGGTCAAACATAATAATTAAGGTCTGTAGTTGTAAACAATCTTATTCATGCAAATTTATCTAAGGATAACCAAATCTTTACTGAGTAGCATCTACCTGCTAACTATTCTTTTATATTAAAATTTCATTTTGACTGAATAATTTATTTATTTATTTTTATAAGGGAGAGAGACACGTCACAGATTAGTCACATATAGTGCTGGAAACTAGAACCACATCTATCCAAAGTGTGCATTCTACATGCTGAGTCACCTCACAGGGCTATCAGTGACTCTCTCTTAGATAATAGGATACAGCAGTGAGCAAGACAAATAAAATCCCTGTCCCTAAAGAGCATTTCAGAGAGGGTCTAGAGACAACAAAGAAACCTATCATTCAGATAGTGGTATGAAGCAGAGTCAGAAAGATAAGAAATGATAGAGGGGTGTGTGTGTGTGTGTGTGTGTGTGTGTGTGTGTGTGTGTGTGTGTGTGTATGTATGAGCTGTGAAGATGGCGTGGTTAAGGAAGTTCTTTCTGATAAGACAGAATTTGAGTTAAGAATTAAAGGAAATGATGATGTCAGCCAAGAGGATAGAAAAAGAATGTTTCAGGAAAACAGAGTGTTTGAGTTTCAAAGGAGTTAGTGAGGAACTGAAGAAAAGTGGTGAAAGTTGAATCAAAGGAGATAAGAATAAGTCAAAGAGCAGCATGCAGGAAAGTGCGCCCCACCCTAAGGTTCCAGGACTGGGGGAAATAGAGGCTCTATAGTGGAAATGTGAGGTTCCTGCTGGCTTAGGGTTCACGAGGACAATAGATAGTTATTGTTATCATCACATTGTTTGGTAATTGGGTTAACTTTGAAAAGTCCCTTTGTTAGGATTTGCTGTATCATACCCAACATCACCATAATTTATGTCCTTTGACATTTGTATATAGCTGTGCCACCCGTTGCTTCTGTTCTCCCTGGACTTGGCTTTTGAGAGAGTCAGCATATCAAAGACTCAGCCTATGTATTAAAAAGATTCAGTCTGTGCTTTAAAAAGTTTGAGACATACAATCAATTTTACCCTCTCCTATTAATTCAATAGAGATTTATATGACTACAAATTAATAGGAGTGTACATAAAGATCTGGTGGTGGGAATTGTCTGGAGCTGTACCCCTCTTGTCCTATGGTTTGTTAGTGTCTCCTTTTTAAAATAAATTAATTAATTAATTAAAAAAAGAATAAGTCAAAATATGACCTGACCAATGTGTCCCATAACCACATCTCTCCAGATTCCTACTCCACTAGAAAAAGATGGAAACTGGCTTGGGGTATGGATCGACCTGCTAACATCGATGTTCAGTGGAGAAGCAATTACAGAAGCTAGACTTTTCACCTTCTGCATCCTCAGGAGAATTTTTGTCCATACTCCCAGGGAGGGATAAAGAATAGGGAAGCTTCCGATGGAGGGGATAGGACATAGAACTCTGGTGTTGGAACTTTGTGGAAATTGTACCTTTGTTATCTTACAATCTTGTTAATCATTATTAAATCATTAATTAAAAACAAAGAATAAGTCAAAATACATAGGACCTCTAGACAATTGTATTTTGACTTTTATTATGATATATATGGAAAGACATTGTAGAGTGATGAACAGAAGACTGATATTATCTGAATTCTATTTTAACAGTTTCATTCTTATCACTATCTAGACAATAGGCTATAGTAGGTTAACTGTAAAATTGGTGAGACCAGTGAGCAGGTCATTAAAGTATTACAGGGAAGAAATGATCTAGGAGCTTAGAGGAGAGCTTTATCAGTGGGGTTAAAATTTTACACATATACCAACAGCTGTATTTACTGTTAACACTAAATCATTAATCTTCCCAGTAATTTATATATATATATATATGTATATATATATACATATATATATATATATATATGTACTCACACACTAATACAGGTAAAAGAAAATGTGAACAGAATTTTCTCTAGTTTGAACTGGGATATGAGAGAAAAGACAAGGAAAATTCCTATTTATTTATTTATTTATTTACCAAAGCACTGCTCAGTTCTGGCTTATGGTGGTGCAGGAGATTGAACCTGGGACTCTGGAGCCTCAGGCATGAGAATCTATTTGTATAACCATTATGCTGTCTACCCCCACCTGACAAGGTTAATTCTAAAGTATTTATCCAAGGACTTAAAGAACTTAAGTTTCATTATACCATGACATATCATTGTAAAACTATCTAAAGACAAAGTCAAGTAAAATGAAGACATAATTAGCTTTTAGCTTTAGCAACATGGAGGTCATTGGCTACCTTCATAATGGTAGCTTATTAAATAGGGTCATCTATTAAAAGTAAGTATAGTATACTATGTACTGAAGGTTGAAGGTACAAAAGGATGATATAAAATTGTCACCCACACAGTGAATTATGAAAATGTCATAGAATTTCCAGATAATGCTAAAGGCCCTCTGTGTTTAATAGTTATGAATTTGGAGACAGAAATTAAATGGAATATGCACCATCCCAATTTTAAATCCTACCATCGTCACATCGGGGGTGGGGTGTCATGCCACCTGGGAAGTTCACTCTGTATGTCTCATGTACTGTCTGGAATTAAAAAGAAGATTAAGACATTGACCAGAGAGTGGTGGGGTCACACATGTGTGAGGCCCTGGCACCATAAAAAATAATAAAATGGAGAGCAAACCAGGAACATAAAAACAATAAGTGAAGGGTTGGATTTAATAGCTTTTTAAAAAATTTTCAGGTGACATATTGAATGCAAAGAGGACTAAATGAGTTAATATGAAGAGACAAAGGATTAAAGATTCCAGTTGTGTCAAGAAAATGTTAAAATTTGGGTCATTAGAAAGACTGATCAGAAATGGTTTAAGAGGAGGTCTTATAATTTAGGTTATATACCCCATAATCTCAGTTTTTTATTCAAGGAAGGCTGTAAAGTAATATTGAGACTCAGTTTCCAGAAACCATTGCTCAGAATCAATTCCTTTGAACTGGCTTGATAAGAAAAACTGTTGCTCCTGTATTGGATGCCAAGAAATGGACTTTACTGCAACAGCTACTGCTGCCAGCACTGATGCTGCTACTTTACTAAGAACTTGACCTTACAGTCTCTGCCATCCTTTAAAGCTGAGTTCCTTCCCACTCAATATCATGTTAGGTATTCTTAAATTCTGTATCAAAGTCTCATGGCAGGGTAGCTGATAGAACCTAAGTCATATTCCTACATCTTAATTTCAACAGACTAGATGGGTGAATTTTGACTTGTACATTTGAGAAATAACAATTATAATGTAAGGGGTAGGGGTAGATAGCATAATGGTTATTCAAAGAGATTCCAAAGTCCCAGGTTCAATCTCTTGCACCACCATAAGCCAGAACTCAGTAGTTCTCTGGTAAAAAAAAAAAAAAAAAAAGTTATAATGTAATGGCTGGGAGAATGGTTCAGTGTTGGAGTGCCTGTCTTACATGCATGAGACCTAGGTTCAATCCTCAGTAGCATATGAAAAGAACAAAAAACAAAATGACTAGAAGTCCATGAATGGTGGAGTAGTTCTCTTTCTCTGTGTCTCTCTGTCTCTCTCTCTCTCTGTGTGTGTGTGTGTTTAATTAAAATTGGGCTGAGGGACTGGGGAGATAGCATTATCTTTATTCAAAAGACTTTCATAAGGGTGGGGAGATAGCATAATTGTTATGCAAGAAGACTTTCAGATATGAGGCTCCTAATCCTAGGTTCAATGCTCTGTACTACCATAAGCCAGAGCTGAGCATTGCTCTGGTAAAACAAACAAAGACAAGCAAAACTTTCATGCCTGAGGTAACAGGTTCTATCCCTGGCAGTACAATGGTCCAGAACTAAGCAGTGCATTGGTGAGAAGAAGAAGAAGGAGGGGGAGGAAGAGGAGAAGAGGGAGAGAGAAGAAGGAGGAGGAGGAGGAGGAGAAGAAGGAAAAGGAGAAGGAGATGAAGAATTGAAAGAAAGAGAGAGAGAGACTGAGACTAGACAGAAGTGTCTCAGGCATGAAGTTTGTACACAGGAGTCCCTGAATTCAATCTATGGTACTGCAATATATATATATATATATATATATATATATATATATATATATATATATGTATATATAATTTCTCAAGTGCAGAAAAGTTGTGATATGTTGATGTTGGATGGGCACAAAAATAATGAATATTTACTATAGAGGATTTATAACTAAAAATGTGATTGTCAAAAAATTGCCCATTACTAAAGATATAGCTAGCAATGTACATAACAATTAAAACCAGAATTAATCAGGTGAAGATTGATCACAGACATTATCTGTGGATGCAGCAGACACACAAATGAAAGAAAAGGAAAGGTAAAAGACATACAGATCTTGGTGAGATTCCCAATATCCACTTTATAAAAGTCTCAGTAAGGAAACAAAAGAAGGAAAAGGTAAAGGTGGACGAGGAGGGGAAAGACAAAGATAGCAGGAAAAAATGAATGAAGAAGGAAAGGAAGGAGGGGGAGGGAAGGAAACCATCTGGTAGTTGTCTTTCATCTCCTTACTTACTGCATTAAACATAATTAACTTCAATTCCATCCATGTTGTTTCAAAGGACACAATATAATCTTTTTCCCCTTCTCCTTCTCCTCCTTCTCCTCCTCCTCCTCCTCCTCCTTCTTCCCCTTCTCCTTCTCCTCCTCCTTCTCCTCCTCCTTCCCCTTCGCTTTCTCCTCCTTCCCCTTCCCCTTCCCCTCCCCCCTCCTCCTCCTCCTCCTTCCCCTTCTCCTTCCCCTTCCCCTTCTCCTTCTCCTCCTCCTCCTCCTCTTCCTTCTTTCTTCTTCTTTGTTTAACCAGAGCTCTGCTCAGCTCTGGATTATGGCGGTGTGGAGATTGAACCTGGGACTTCAGAGCCTCAGACATGAGAGCTTCTTTGCATAACCATTATGCTATCTACCCCCCCCCCCGCCTGACACAATATGATCTTTATTAATGGCAGAGTATTATTCTGTTGAGTACATAGAAAATAACTTCTTTTTTAATTTAAATACAATTAAATTTTTATTAGTGACTTAATTTTGATTTACAAGATTATAAGATAACAGGAGTATAATACTGTGCTGTTCCCACCACCAGAGTTCTGTATCCCCATTTCCTCCATTGGAAGCTATAGTAGTTTTCTTCCAAGGTTGCAGATATGGGTTGACTATTATTTCTATAATTATATATCTATCTATATTTATATCTATATGCCTATTTTTACTGTTATCCTGCCAACTCTTTTTTCTAAGTCACACCTTCACCAATTACTACTGCTGAATATCCTTCCTCTTTTTTCTCTTCTCTCTCTGGGTCCTGATGGAGTTGAGAGCCTTCTTGTCATTTTCCCTATTACGTCCCCCCTCTATGAGTACGGACCAAAATTCTTTTTTTTTTAATTTTTTAAAAAATATTTATTTATGGGAGTCGGGCGGCAGCGCAGCAGGTTAAGCGTAGGTAGCGAAAAGCCGCAAGAACCAGCTTAAGGATCCCGGTTCGAGCCCCCGGCTCCCCACCTGCAAGGGAGTCGCTTCACAAGCGGTGAAGCAGATCTGCAGGTGTCTATCTTTCTCTCCCTCTCTCTGTCTTCCCCTCCTCTCTCCATTTCTCTCTGTCCTATCCAACAACAACAACATCAATCATAACTGCAACAATAAAACAACAAGGGCAACAAAAGGGAATAGATAATAAATAAATATTTTTAAAAAATTATTCCTTTTTGTTGCCCTTATTGTTTTATTGTTGTAGTTATTATTGTTGTTGTTGTTGTTATTGATGTCGTCATTGTTGGATAGGACAGAGAGAAATGTAGAGAGAAGGGGAAGACAGAGAGGTGGAGAGAAAGACACCTGCAGACCTGCTTCACTGCCTGTGAAGTGACTCCCCTGCAGGTGGGGGCTTCTGTAACTGTTTCTTCACTGAACATAGACATTGGAAGGTGGATCCATACTCCCAGCATGTCTCTCTCCATCCCTAGTGGGTCAGGGCTTTGGAGAGACAGGCCTCCAGGACACACTGGTGAGGTCATATGCCCGGGGAAATCAGATTGGCATCATGATAGAATCTACAACTTGGTGGCTGAAAAAGCATTAAGATATGAAGCAGAACAAATTGTTAAATAATCAGGATCTAGAGACAAGAATCTAGCAGATGAGATTTGGGGTCTTCATTTTGGAAAAGGCTAATTGATCTATTTTAGGTGTATTCTAAGGGGCTCATGACTTTAGTAATTGATGCCTGAGCCCAACAGTAAACATACAGGTGGGCCAAAGGTATTGTCTGGGGAGATGGTGTCAGAGTTGGAAATAGGATTGGAAAGCTGGATTAGGGAAGAGAGAGACTCCCAAATATGGGGAAAGTATATAAATATTGTTAACTATAAACCTCATCGATTTGATCTGGGACCCATACTGATTGCAGGAGCCTGTGTAACCTCTGTATCCCTGTAGGTCTGAGATCGCATTCTGTGGTCATGGCTAGGAAGATTCTAGGCTGCACTCATTTCAGGACCTATCTTCCTTGAGTGGGTAGAGGATGCTGCCCAACCTCCCTTCAGAGAATGGGCTGTCTCCACCATTGTTGATCCTCATAGGGGGCAAAGTCCAATAGGGACCCACAAAGGGGTCTACGATGTTGTTCCTGATAGAAATGACCAGTGACAGTGGAGAGAAGGATCTATTAGAGGTCTCTGCCCATCATGTCTGTGTGTGAATCCCAGGATTCCCTAACTAGGGCCCCGGATAATGGGGTGGCCTTGTAGTAACCAAAAGGGCCATCATTAAAGTATGCCAGTCTCTTGCCCTTATCCGGCTTTTGTAGTCTTTCTTATCTGACAGGACTAGGCTTAGAGTGATTGAGGGAAGTGAAATAGGAAGGAGGTGAGGAGGGTATCTAGGTCTAAGTAGAAACTACTTGATTAAGTACTTTATGGTGTCTTTTTTAGGCGTTTCTACTTGCTTGTTGCATTTGTTGACTCACTGCAAACTATTGTGCACTTTTGCTTTAAGATGTATATTTTCCCCTAACTTGTGAATTCATGTGTACATATGCCCTATCTCATGGGCCCTAGTCTATATCTAGGTTTTGAGGCTTTGTTAAAAAGTGCATCACCTGAAATGGAACTAAGGAGTCCTATGAACTCACCAGTCCTATGATCTCACCAGAGTAACAGAGCTGGAGGGTTTACATTCCGTGCCTGATGTCTCCGAACACAATCCAAAGTGAAACATGCCGAGGTGGTACTGGTTGCATTGATTAAGCTGAGATAAATAGATGCAGTACCAATTAGTATGAGTTGAGAGAAGCATACAGGAAAGTGAGCCCCACCCTAGAGGTTCCAGGCCTTGGAGAAATATTGGCTTTATAGACAATGGGAAGATTCCTGCTGTTTAAGGGTTTTAAAAGGCAATAGATAATTATTGCTATAACCAAATTATTTGGCAAATGGGTTAACTTTGAAAATCCTATAGTTAGGATTTTCTGTATCATACAAGACCTCACATAATTTATGTCCTTTAATGTTATTTACGTATAGCTGTATCTTATAAAGTGATGCAAGCAGTTTCGGCTGTTCTCCCTGGTCTAAGATTCTAGGTGATTTAAAATTTCAAAGAGCAAGTCTATTAACAATTTGAGCCCACTGTTAAAATTCAATCAGATAATCAATTTGAAATCTTAAGTGCTTAGATTGAAGGAATATATAATCAGAACTGTTGGTCTATGCCTCAAAAAGTTTGAGACATTCAATCCATTTTTCCCTCTCATATTGACTAAATAGTGATCTCTAAGTCTATATGTTAATAATTAAACTAGTTTAATTAAATAGTTAATAATTAAATAGTTAATAATTAAACTAAATAGTGATCTGTAAGTCTATATGTTAATAATTCCTGCCACAAAATGTCTGTGTTCCTCTCCCCTCTCCCCCACAGTGAAGCTGAGAATTGATTTCTTTATCAATGTAGGACTGTATTGCTATGAATTACCCTCTCAGGACTGCTTTTGCTGCATACTCTAAGGTCTGATAGCTGATTTCTTAGTTTTCATTCATATCAAAGTAATTATTAATTTCTTTTTTGATCTCTTCAATGACCCATATTGTTCCAAAGCCTAGTCTCTAGGCTATGGTGCAGTTTCTTTTCTTTTTGTGGTTTATTTGTAACTTCATACCATCATGGTCTGAGAAGACACATTTTAGAATTTTAATATTTACATATTTGTTAAAGCTGTTTTTGTTGCCCAGCATATGGTCAATATTGGTGAATCTTCCATATGTACTTGAGAAGAATGTTTATTCCTTTCTTTTCCAATTGAAAGTTCTGTATATATATATGTTAAGATTATTTCGTCTATGGTTTAATTTAAGACCACTATTTCCCTACTGATTTTTTTTCAGATGATGTCTCTTGCCGTGAGTGGTGTGTTAAGATTTCCTCTATATCATCTTTAAATTGAAAGGCTGGGCTAATTGTATCTTCTAGATTAGACATTATTTATTCTGCATGAATGAGTGTACTTCCTAAGCCTTCTATCTGAACTTGTACTACACTCAGAGTGTCTTTCACTCCCTGAAATTCTATTTGAAGTTTTTCTTTCACACTTCCTAGCTGCTTAGTGAACTCTGAAGTTCTTTTGTGTTTTCTAGTTTCTTTTTAAAAAATCTTTATTTATAGATAGAAACAGCCAGGAATGGAGAGGGAAGTGGGTGATGGAGGGGGAGAGAGTCAGAGAGACAGCTGAGGCCCTGCTTCACCATTTGTGAAGATTTCCCCCTGCAGGTGGGGACTGGGGGCTTGAACCTGGGTCTTTCACTGTAGCATGTGTGGTCAACTAGGTGAAAGGCAGGGGCACAGAATTTTGATGGTGGCTGCGGTGTAGAACTAAACTGCTGTAATTTTATGGTTTGTAAATTAATATTAAATCACTCATAGGGAAAAAAAATCACCATTCAAGGTCTGGAAGTACTATAGCATTACAGCAGAGGATTTGCAAAACTGAAGACCTTGAGACCCCGGGATTATTCCCTTGCATCACATATGCTGGAGCTGAGCAGTACTCTGTCACTCATAAAAATACATATATGTATGGGGCCAAGTGGTGGCACATGTCACAATATGCAAGGGCCCAGGTTTAAGACCCCAATTCCCACCTGCAAGGGGAAAGCTTCACAAGTGGTGAAGCAGTGATGCAAGTGTCTCTGTCTCCCTCTTTGTCTCCACTTCCCTCTCAGTTTGCCTGTCTCTATCCAAAATAAATAAATAAAATATTAAAAATAAGTAAATGTAAAATAAAAATTTAAAAATAAATATAAAATATTAAGATTTAAAAAATTATTTTATTGGAGAGTTGATTTTTTTATAGTACAGTTGTTGATACAAGGATACAGTTTCTCATCTCCCTATGAAAATTTTCTTCAAAGCACTCTCACCGCCAGCCTAGGTAATCTTCCACCAATATACACCAGGACTCCAAAACTCCCACCAAACTACTCCCTGTCCTCCTTCCTCAGAGTTCTTTACCTTAATGCAAGAGACCAAAACCAGTTCAAGTTTTCCCTTTGTGTTTTAAAAGTTCTGCCTATGAGTGAGATATTTATATTTTAACTAAATTTAAAAGTAAAAATAAAAGGAGAGGGATGAAGGAATCAAAGAAATACTAGAGCAAAGTTTTCTTGAATTGAAGAATGACATAAGTTTTCATATTTAAAGAGTCCACCGAATCTCAAGTTAGAATAATAGAAAATGAACGGCACATGCCTAGGCAAACCTGCATGCAAACTGAAGCTTTAAAATCCAGGAAAATATACTCTATCTTGTATAGAACATAAGATAAATATCCCTTTGGAATATCTCTGTGGATCACTAATTCACCACTACATAAACACTAACAAATGGATCAAAGATTTATAAAAATATGAAATGTCCAAAATATAAGAAATAGTGGAAGAAAACATGGGGAGGTGAGCTATGAAACATACATGAAAATAACCCCACAATGGCAAAGATTGCCTGGTTTAACTAACAATTAATTTTTTTTTGTAAAACACGAGGAATTATAAGTGAAGTTAAAAATGTCAATGACAGATTGGTAAAAATTAGGGTTTAAACTAGAGATCTGTCCTGATGTTTATTTATTAATATTGATATTCAAACATATATATTAAACTCTTACGGGTCCACAATGAAAACACAATTCAATAGAAAAAATGGACAAACAAGTAATGCAGTTCTCAAAATGAGGTGTTAGTAGTGAAAAAACATTGGTCCTCACTCATCTTTTTTTTTTCTTAGTTGATTTAATAATGATCGAGAAGACCGTAGGATAAGAGGGGTACAATTCCACACAATTCCCACCACCAGAGTTTCATATCCCACCCCCTTCATTGGCAGCTTTCCTTCCTATTCTTTATCTCTCTGGGAATATGGACCCAGGATCATCATGGGGTGCAGAAGGTGGGAGTTCTGGCTTCTGTCATTGCTTCTCTGCTGGACATGGGCGTTGGCAGGTCAAGCCATACCGCCAGCCTGTTTCTGTCTTCTTCTAGCGGGGCAGGGCTCTGGGGAGGGGAGGTTCTGGGGCACATTGCTGAGGTTGTTCGCCCAGAGAGCTCAGGTTGTTGGTCCGGATGGCTCAGGCTGTTGTCATAGTAGCATCTGCAACTTGGTGGCTGACAAGCATTAAGATATAAAGCAGAACAAATTGTTTAATAATCAGGAACCTAAAGGCAACAATAGAGCAGATGAAATTTGAGATCACCATTTTGAAAAAAAGCTAGGAAGTCTTTTTTTAGGTCTATTCCAAAGAGCCCGTGACTTTACTAATGTTTGCCTGAGCCTGAAAGCTAACATGCAGGTGGGCTAAAGGTATTGTCTGGGAAAATGGTGTCAGAGTTGGAGACAGGAGCAGAAAGCTCACCCATGCTTTCAAAAACCCAAGATATCATCTTTTACTTTTCAAGTGGAAAAAGACAACAAAAAACTTTGATGCTACACTTACTTGTGAAGAGTATGAGAAAATAAGTATTCTTCTAAACTACTGGTTGCAATATAAGTTGATGCAAACTTTTTGGAAAAAAATTTAGTAAAATTAAGCAAAATTAAAATGTAAGTATTTTTTAATCACAGGATTTTATTTTAGAAATTTATCCTACAGGTGGACCATCACAGATATCTAAATACATGTAAAATATTTATTATAACATTATTTATAAAAAAAACTGAAAAAAGGTTGTAAACACTGAAATCATTTCAGAAAATATTTTTTTTAATGCTAAAAGCATTCATCAGTGGAGATTAGACAGGTGCTCCAGGCAAAGTGAAGAGCCATACAGGACTGAGAGCTATTTTCCTGAGGGCAGAAGAGCCTCCCAAATGTATTCTGAAGGAAAAAAGCTTTACTGAGATCTGATTCATACACAATGTACCAAACATTTAGAGTGAACAATTCAGTAGTTTTTATTCAATTCACAGTGATATGCAACGATCATACTTAGTACCAGAGCATTTTCATTAAACCAAAAGAAACCTCATATTCATTAGCAGTCACTGCCGTTCTGCTCTCTCTAGTACCTGAACTCACTGATTGCTGTCATTATGGCTTTGCTTACTTTGTACATTTTGTGCAAATGGAATCATACTGTGTTAGCATTTTTGTGTTTTGGTTTCTTTCACTTATTGTGTTTTTTTTTCAAGATTTATTCACATTGTACATTAGCATGAATCAGTTATTTTGTTTCTTCTGCTACTGAATAATATGCATTTTTTGGCTAGACAACATGTTGTTTATCCAGCCATGAGGCTTGTGAACATTTGGGTTGCTCTACCTTTTAGCTATTCCAGAGTTGTTTACTATCTCATCAGCAGCATATGAGGATCTCAGTTTACCCATATCTTTTAGTACTTGTCACTATTATTTTGTTAGCTATTTCTGTAGGTATGGAGGGATATTTGTGTTTTTGCTTTGCTTTTCCCCAATAACTAATGATTTTCAGCCTCCTTATGTGTACATATTGACCATTTGTATGTTTTTTCTCTCTCTTTTCTTTCTTTCTTTTTTTTTTTTTAACTCCAAGGTTATTGCTGGGGCTCAGTGCCTGCACTATGAATCCACTGCTCCTGGAGGCTATTTTTTCCCTTTTGTTGCCCTTGTTGTTTATCGTAGTTATTATTATTGTTGTTATTGTTGTTGGATAGGACAGAAAGAAATCGAGAGAGGAGGGGAGACAGAGAGGGGGAGAGAAAGATAGACACCTGCAGATCTGCTTCACAGCTTGTGAAGCTACCCCCCTGCAGGCCAGGAGCGGAGGGCTCAAACCGGGATCTTTTTTTTTTTTTTTAATATTTATTTAATTTATTTATTCCCTTTTGTTGCCCTTGTTGTTTTATTGTTGTAGTTATTATTGTTGTTCTCGTTGTTGGATAGAACAGAGAGAAATGGAGAGAGGAGGGGAAGACAGAGAGGAGGAGAGAAAGATAGACACCTGCAGACCTGCTTCACCACCTGTGAAGCGACTCCCCTGCAGGTGGGGAGCCAGGGTTCGAACCGGGATCCTTATGCCAGTCCTTGTGCTTTGTGCCACCTGTGCTTAACCCGCTGCGCTATAGCCCGACTCCCTAAACCGGGATCTTTACACCAGTCCTTGCGCTTTGCACCATGTGAGTTTAACCCGCTGCGCTACCCCCTGGCCCCCCATTTCTGTGTTTTATTTGGAGAAATATGTATGTAAATCCTTTGTCTGTTTTTTCAAGTATGTTATTTGTTCTTGCTGAGTTGGAAGATTTCTTCATCTACTAGGGATGCATGCTCCTTTTCAGATAAGTGATTTGCAAACATTTTCTCCCATTTGTGGGTTGTATTTTAACTTTCTTGATAATATGTCTGGCTACACACACACACACACACACACACACACACACACACACAATTTTGAAGAGGAGCACCTCATCTATTTTTTCTCATTTATGCATTTGTTACTGTACCCAAGAAGATTTGCCTAATCCAAGATCACAAAGATTTACTCTTACATTTTCTTCTGAGAGTCTTACAATTTTCTATCACACAGCTGAGTGTACAATCCATCTTGAGTTAGTTTTCTTTTTTTAATGTGGATGTAAATAAGAATCTGATTTCATTCTTTTGCAGTAATTATCCAGTTGTCTTAATACCATATCTTGAAAAGATTATTCTAACCCCACTGAATTGTCCTGACACCTTTGTAGAAAACCAATGACCAGACAGCATAATGTTTATGCAAAGAGACTCTTGTGCTTGAGGGTTCAAAGTCCCAGGTTCAATCCTCTGCACCACCATAAGCCAGAGATGAACAGTGCTCTGGTAAAAAATAAAATAAAATAAAATAAAATATGTTAAAAAAAAAGAATGACCATAAATTTAAAGACTTAGTTATGGACTCTCAGTTCTTTCACGTAGATCTATATTTCTACCTATATGCTAGTACCACACTGTCTTGATTACTGTCATTTTAGTAAGCTTTAAAATCAGAATTACTAAATACTCCTACTTTATCGTCCCCTCCCCATTGATTATTCTTTTTTAAATTTTATTTATTAAATGGAAATACTGACAAGACCATAAGATAAGAGAGGTACAATTCCACACAATTCTCACCACCAGAACTCTGTATCCCACCCCCTCCCCCGATAGCTTTCCCATTCTCTATCCCTCTGAGAGCAAGGGCCCAGGGTCAAATTCTCACCACCAGAACTCTGTATCCCACCCCCTCCCCTGATAGCTTTCCCATTCTCTATCCCTCTGGGAGCATGGACCCAGGGTCAAATTCTCACCACCAGAACTCTGTATCCCATCTCCTCCCCTGATAGTTTTTCTACTATTTATCCCTCTGAGAGCAAGGGCCCAGGGTCATGGGGTTCAGAAGGTGGATGGTCTGGCTTTGTAATTGCTTCCCCGCTGAACATGGGCGTTGACAGGTCAATCCATACGCCCAGCCTATTACATTGATTATTATGTTTGTACCCCCTTGCATTTTCATATGACTTTTTATGATTTCTCTTTCAACATACACAAAAAATCCAGCTGTGATTTTTCTGGGGACTTTATTGAATCTATATATCACTTTGGGTGGTATTACCATGGCAGCAATAATAAGTCTCCTGATTCATTTACATGGAATGTTTTTATACTTATCTGGATTTTTTAACATTGTTTCATATTTTCTGTCTTCAAGTATTAAATTATTTTGTTTATTTTTTATGATTTTAAGTGGAATTGTTTTTCTTGAATTCACTTTTAGATTGTTGCTGTTGTGTAGAATTTTATTTTTGTACTTTGCTTTCTAACTGGCTGTACATCTGTTTCATAGTAGAAGACCTGGGTTCAAGCCCTGGGTCCTCATCTTCAGATGGGTAGTTTCGTAAGCAGTGAAGCAATGCTGTAGGTGTCTTTTTTCACTCCCTCTCTATCTTCCTCCTCTCTCTTAGTTTCTCTCTGTCTCTGTACCTCAGTGGGGAAGCAATGACAGAAGCCAGACCTCCCACCTTCTGCACCCCATAATGACCCT
Organism: Erinaceus europaeus; assembly: GCF_950295315.1. Taxonomy (NCBI): domain Eukaryota; kingdom Metazoa; phylum Chordata; class Mammalia; order Eulipotyphla; family Erinaceidae; genus Erinaceus; species Erinaceus europaeus. Next base: position 372,726 of record NC_080185.1, on the reverse strand, counting down.
GGGTCCATGCTCCCAGAGGGATAAAGAATAGGAAAGCTGTCAAGGGAGGGGATGGGATACGGAGTTCTGGTGGTGGGAATTGTTTAGAATTGTACCCCTCTTATCTTATGGTCTTGTCAGTGTTTCCATTTTATAAATAATTTTTTAAAAAGTTGTTTAAGTAGTTTATTACAGATAATAATAATAATATGCTGTTGGGTAACAGTTGTGGAGGTAACTATTAATTGCATTGGCAAGTAGTAACGCTTTATATGGGCATATCCACACAACACCATTCATACCCTATAACGGGCCCAGAATGTGGAATGCTTCTGTAAAAATGGTCTGCATCCTTATAAACTGATATAGTCTAACTGGATATTAAAGAAGTTAACAGTACCTAAGATTCTAATTCAGAATTCAAAACATTCAGTTCAAGTGAATATAAAACTTTTGAATTGAATTATGCTTTCCTTCCATTTCTATGAGTTCCTTCCTATTTTGCATTAAATACACTGAAAGTGAACAAGAGTATTATCTTCTTAGTCAGTTTGAAAGCTATTTTAGATGCAGTTACCACTCCCATTCTCCTTTCCCATGCAACTATTCTCTATTTATTCAGAGGGCACACAATTTAAGTTAGTCCTACAGTAGAGAAGTAGCATGACATGAGAGTTATGGGTGTGATCTCTGTAATCTGATTGCTTAGGTTCAAATCCCATTTATGCTATACATTTCTGTTTGACTTAAGATAACTTGTCATGGGGGCAGGCGGTGGCGCACCTGGTTAAGCGCACACATTACAGGGCACAAGGTCCCAGGTTCAAGGTCCTGGTTCCCACCTGTAGGGGGAAAGCTTCACAAGTGGTGAAGTAGGGCTGCAGCTGTCTCTCTGTCTTCCTCTTCCTCTCTATCTCCTCCACTCCTTTCAATTTCTCTCTATCTCTATCCAATAATAAATAAATAAATAAATATTAAAAAATAACTTGTCCTGATTTAAAAATAAAGCAAGTGTTCAATGACAGATGAGAGGATAAGGCAGTTGTGGTCTATATACACAATAGAGTACTGCTCAGCTGTAAAAGAAGTTGAAATCTTGTTTCTTGCTACAATGTGGATGGAACTGACAAGAATTGTGCTGAGTGAAATAATTCAGAAGGAAAATGATGAATAACAAATTATCTCACTCAAAGGTGAGATTTGAGGAACAAAACAAGGGATAAAGTAGAATGAAACATGAAAAAGCTGTGGTCTGTTTTCTTTTTAATTTCCACCAGGTTTATCGCTGTGGCTTGGTGCCTACACAATAAATCAGCTGCTCCTGGTGGGCGTTTCTTTCTTTCTCCCTTCTTTTTTTATTAGATAGGACAGAGAGAAATTGAGAGGGGAGGAGATATAGAGAGGGAGAGAGAAAGAGAGAAACCTGTGGGTGGGGAGCAGGGGGCTCAAACCTGAGCATGATAATTTTATTGCCTAGTTTAGAGGATTTTGTGTATAACGAACTTAAAACAATACATTTTAATAATAAATGCTAGCATGTCATTAATATTACTTGTTAGTTGACATATAAAGCAGCAGGCAAAGCCATCCCAAATCTGGGAAGATTTAGAATTAAGCAACTGTCACATCTCATTTTAGCCTTAAAGCATCTTGATCTATTAAGGGAAGAGATTCCCAAGGCAGGGAGAACATCAAGAGAAAAATATCCAGGGGATGAAGAAATAGATCACTGAGTAGTGTGTCGGCATTGCCATGTGCACAACCCAGGTTTGCTCAAATCGAGGCACCACATGGGAAGTCCTATGGCAATAGATGAAGTTTCAGTGCTGTAGTGTCTCCTCTCAGTTTCTTTCTGTGTCTTTCCATCTGAATACAAAGTGTGACCCAAAGAAGTTGTGCATGTTTGAGGCCCCAGTTCCAAAAACATCTTTAAGTAAAAGGGGAAAGTGTCCAATAGAAATAGAAAAGAGGAGACACAGAGAAGAAATAAAGAAAGCAAGAGAGAGGAAGATAAGTTGTTCAGGGAGAGAGGGTATAAAAAGAATAAAGTCCATAAAAGTAAGAGAGGTGAGGACTTCTGGAGGCGGAGCTACGAGCAGCAGATCGCTTTCTCTACTCTCCCTTACTCTCCTCTCCTCTCCTCTCCTTTCCTCTCCTCTCCTCTCCTGGATCAATTAGGAATACCAAAGGAGACCACCCGGGACCGAAACAAGACAAGACTAGAATGACCACAGGAACCCACTAAATCACTGGTGAGTACAAACACGTGTGGCTGGTGACAGAGAGGAGAGAGGATCCTAAGGAGAGATTAAGTGACTGCTAACAGTTCAGCAGTTTATCAGTTGAGACGCCACCTCCAGTCTGCTCCACCAACAAGGGGACAGCTTAAGGGAGGAGAGGACTCCCCAGAGACTCACCAAGTGCAACTCTGAGTCTCCATTGCTACTACCCTCAGAATCTGGAGCAGCAACAGGGAGGGACACCAGGGGACAGAGATCTAACCAGGAAACTCAAAAGACCTATAACTCGGTGGCATAGCTGAGGGGCTGTGAAAGTCTCTTTGTATAACCACTGGATTATCTCTGCCACACCCTGCTTTATCTCTTGGTCAGGAGTCAGTGATTAAGCTAAGAAGCCTATTGATAGTTTAAAAGCCCTCAGGCTCCCGTAGCCTACAGGGAAGGAAAAAAAAAAGAGGCTGTTAAACCACTGAGCTCCAAATCAGGGATTGAAACAACTGTTAATTTCCACCACTGTAAACCCTTTAATTAACTTACTTAGACACAAATCAATCCAGGCAATAGTGATCAATAATTTTAAAAGTACTGATAAAGGGAACTCATAACATAATATATAAAATGGTTAAAACAAGAAAAATATTGGAGAATCGAACCAGGACAAGAGTCCAGCTAAAAGTCCTCCAGAGGGTGAAGCAAAAAATAACGAGTTCAACATACAAACATTAGTTAAGGAAATAATAACAAGAGTGAGTAAAGAATTTGAAAAAATTGTAATCAGAAATACAGGAACAACAAATGAGAATATGGAAGAAAATACTAATTATCTCATGGTTATTAGAGAGCTGAAAGCTGAAATCGCTGAGCTAAGAATGCAACTAGCTGAACAAGCTAAAACAGTATCAGAGCAGGGCAACAAAATAGATGAACTCCAGAAAACAGTAGAGGGCAGATAGAATAGAATCAATGAGGCTGAAGACAGAATTAGCAAGATTGAGGATGAATTAGAGACAACTAAAAAAGAAGTAAGAGATCTCAAAAAGAGATTAAGAGATGCTGAAAACAACAACAGAGTCCTATGGGATGACATCAAAAGAAACAATATACGCATTATTGGCATACCAGAGGAAGAAAGAGAAGGGGAGGAAGAAAGCATTTTCCAGGCCATAGTAGCTGAAAACTTCCCTAGTCTAGACAACATCAAAGGCATAAAGATTCAAGAAGCCCAGAGGGTCCCAAACAGAATTAACCCAGACCTAAAGACACCAAGACATATCATACTTAGAATGGAAAGGAATAAGGATAAAGAAAGGATCCTGAAGGCTACAAGAGAAAAACAAAGAATCACCTACAAAGGAAAACTCATAAGATTAGCAGCAGACTTCTCCATACAAACACTACAGGCCAGAAGAGAATGGCAAGATATCTATCGAGTGCTCAATGAGAAAAGCTTTCAGCCAAGAATACTATATCCTGCTAGACTGTCATTCAGACTAGATGGAGGCATCAAAACCTTCTCAGACAAGCAACAGTTGAAGGAATCAACCATCACCAAGCCCGCCCTGAAAGAAGTTCTGAAAGGTCTCCTATAAACAATCAGACCACCACAAATAGGCCATATATCAAAACACCCTAAAACTCTACAAGAATAGTGTTAAAATATCTTCAATCTTTGATATCAATAAATGTCAATGGCCTGAATTCACCTATTAAAAGACACAGAGTAAGAAGATGGATCAGAAAACACAATCCAACAATATGTTGTCTACAGGAAACCCACCTAACTCAACAAGACAAACACAGACTTAAAGTGAAAGGATAGAAAACTATCATACAAGCCAATGGCCCACAAAGAAGGACAGGAACAGCTATTCTAGTATCTGACATGATAGACTTTAAAATAGATAAGATTAAAAAAGATAGGAATGGACAATACTTAAATGCTCAGAGGATGAGTCAATCAAGAGGACTTAACAATCATTAACATCTATGCACCCAATGAGAAGCCATCTAAATACATCAAACTTCTACTGAAAGAGCTGCAGCAATATATTAACAGCAACACAATCATAGCAGGGGACTTCAACACCCCACTCTCTCAACTTGACAGATCATCCAGGCAGAAAATCAATAAAGACATAAGGGAGCTAAATGAAGAGATAGATAAACTAGAACTATTGGACATTTTCAGAGTCATTCATCCCAAGAAACTGGAATACACATTTAATCAAATCCACATGGGTCATTCTCAAGGATAGACCATATGTTAGGCCACAAAGACAGCATCAGCCAATTCAAGACAATTGAAATCATCCCAAGCATCTTCTCAGACCACAGTGGAATTAAACTAACACTTAACAATCAACAAAAGATTAGTAACAGTACCAAAATGTGGAAGCTAAACAGTAAACTTCTTAACAACTTCTGGGTCAAAGAGGAAATCAAGGAAGAAATCAAAATGTTTCGAGAGTTCAATGAAAATGAAGACACAAGCTATCAAAATATTTGGGACACAGCTAAAGCAGTTCTAAGAGGGAATTTCATAGCTATACAAACACACATTAGGAACCAGGAAAAAGCACAAATAAACAGCCTGATTGCACACCTTAAAGACTAGAAGAAGAACAACAAAGGAATCCTAAAGCAACGAGAAGGTCAGAAATCACTAAAGTTAGGGCAAAAATAAATAACATTGAGAATAGGAAAACCATACAAAAGATCAACGAAAGTAAATGTTGGTTCTTCGAAAGAGTAAACAAAATCGACAAACCTTTAGCCAGACTCACAAAACAACAAAGGGAGAAGACCCAAATAAATCGGATAGTAAATGAAAGAGGAGGTATCACAACAGACACGGCAGAAATTCAACATACCATGCGAGACTTCCCTAAACAACTATATGCCACCAAGCTAGAGAACCTGGAAGAAATGGACGATTTCCTAGATACCCACCAACTTCCAAAACTAAGTAAAGAGGAAGTGGATAACATGAACAGGCCCATCACAGCCAATGAAATTGAAATAGTTATGAAAAATCTCCCCAAAAATAAAAGTCCTGGACCAGATGGTTTTACAAATGAATTCTACAAAACCTTCAAAGAAGAACTAATACCTCTACTTTTCAAAGTCTTCCAGAAGATTGAAGACACTGGAATACTCCCTGCCAGCTTCTATGAAGCCAACATCACCCTGATACCAAAAGCAGACAGGGACATGACCAAAAAAGAAAACTACAGACCAATATCTCTGATGAACATAGATGCGAAAATATTGAACAAAATTCTAGCCAACCGGATACAGCAGTATATCAAAAAGATTGTACATCATGACTAAGTGGGGTTTATCCCAGGCATGCAAGGTTGGTTTAATATACGTAAATCAATCAGTGTGATCTACCACATCAACAAAAGCAAGACCAAAAATCACATGGTCATATCAATAGATGGAGAGAAAGCCTTTGACAAAATACAACATCCCTTTATGATCAAAACACTACAAAAAATGGGAATAGATGGAAAATTCCTGAAGATTGTGGAGTCTATATATAGCAAACCTACAGCCAAGATCATACTCAATGGTGAAAAACTGGAAGCATTTCCCCTCAGATCAGGTGCTAGACAGGGCTGCCCACTATCACCATTACTATTCAACATAGTGTTGGAAGTTCTTGCCATAGCAATCAGGCAGGAGCAAGGAATTAAAGGGATACAGATTGGAAGAGAAGAAGTCAAACTCTCCTTATTTGCAGATGACATGATAGTATACATGGAAAAACCTAAGGAATCCAGCCAGAAACTTTTGGAAATCATCAGGCAATACAGTAAGGTGTCAGGCTACAAAATTAACATTCAAAAGTCAGTGGCATTCCTCTATGCAAACACTAAGATAGAAGAAATTGAAATCCAGAAATCAATTCCTTTTACTATAGCAACAAAAACAATAAAATATCTAGGAGTAAATCTAACCAAGGAAGTGAAAGACTTGTATACTGAAAATTATGAGTCACTACTCAAAGAAATTGAAAAAGACACAAAGAAGTGGAAAGATATTCCATGTTCATGGGTTGGAAGAATTAACATCATCAAAATGAATATACTACCCAGAGCCATATACAAATTTAATGCTATCCCCATCAAGATCCCAAGCACATTTTTAGGAGAATAGAAAAAATGCTACAAATGTTTATCTGGAACCAGAAAAGACCTAGAATTGCCTAAACAATCTTGAGAAAAAAGAACAGAACTGGAGGCATCACACTCCCAGATCTCAAACTGTATTATAGGGCCATTGTCATCAAAACTGCTTGGTACTGGGACATGAACAGACACACTGACCAGTGGAATAGAATTGAGAGCCCAGAAATGAGGCCCCACACCTATGGACATCTAATCTTTGACAAAGGGGCCCAGACTATTACATGGGGAAAGCAGAGTCTCTTCAACAAATGGTGTTGGAAACAATGGGTTGAAACATGCAGAAGAATGAAACTAAATCACTGTATTTCACCAAATACAAAAGTAAATTCCAAGTGGATCAAGGACTTGGATGTTAGACCACAAACTATGCACTACTTAGAGGAAAATATTGGCAGAACTCTTTTCCGCATAAATTTTAAAGACATCTTCAATGAAATGAATCCAATTACAAAGAAGACTAAAGCAAGTATAAACCTATGGGACTACATCAAATTAAAAAGCTTCTTCACAGCAAAAGAAACCACTACCCAAACCAAGAGACCCCTCACAGAATGGGAGAAGATCTTTACATGCCATACATCAGATAAGAGTTTAATAACCAACATATATAAAGAGCTTGCCAAACTCAACAACAAGACAACGAATAACCCCATCCAAAAATGGGGGGAGGACTTGGACAGAATATTCACCACAGAAGAGATCCAAAAGGCCGAGAAACACATGAAAAAATGCTCCAAGTCTCTGATTGTCAGAGAAATGCAAATCAAGACAACAATGAGATATCACTTCACTCCTGTGAGAATGTCATACATCAGAAAAGGTAACAGCAGCAAATGCTGGAGAGGGTGTGGGGTCAAAGGAACCCTCCTGCACTGCTGGTGGGAATGTCAATGGGTCCAACCTCTGTGGAGAACAGTTTGGAGAACTCTCAGAAGGCTAGAAATGGACCTACCCTATGACCCTGCAATTCCTCTCCTGGGGATATATCCTAAGGAACCCAACACATCCATCCAAAAAGATCTGTGTACACATATGCTCTTGGCAGCACAATTTGTAATAGCCAAAACCTGGAAGCAACCCAGGTGTCCAACAACAGATGAGTGGCTGAGCAAATTGTGGTATATATACACAGTGGAATACTACTCAGCTGTAAAAAATGGTGACTTCATCGTTTTCCGCCGATCTTGGATGGACCTTGAAAAAATCATGTTGAGTGAAGTAAGTCAGAAACAGAAGGATGAATATGGGATGATCTCACTTTCAGGCCGAAGTTGAAAAACAAGATCAGAAAAGAAAACACAAGTAGAACCTGAAATGGAATTTGCGTATTGCACCGAAGTAAAAGACTCCTGGGGTGGGTGGGTGGGGAGAATACAGATCCATGAAGGATGATAAATGACATAGTGGGGGGTTGTATTGTTAAATGGGAATTAAAACATTAATTCCTCAATAAAGAAATTTTTAAAAAAAGTAAGAGAGGCGAGAGATAGGGAGAGAGAGATATATATTATGAGAGACAGAAAGAATATTACCTGAGAAGTCAACCAGACAAGACTAGGACCACTTTGGGAATAAAAAAAAAAAATAGAGAAAGAAAAAAGTACTCACAAAGCTCAACAATAATGAGAGAAGGGGAGGGACGGAGGGAGGGAGGGAGGGAGAGAAAGAGAGAGAGATTGAGAGAGAGAGAGAAGAAGAAGAAGGAGGAGGAGGAGGAAGAGAAGAAGAAGAAGAAGTAGAAGAAGAAGAAGAAGAAGAAGAAGAAGAAGAAGAAGAGGAAGAAGAAGAAGAAGAAGAAGAAGAAGAAGAGGAAGAAGAAGAAGAAGAGGAAGAAGAGGAAGAAGAAGAAGAGATCTTGTAATTCAGAGCTAAGAACTTTATCAAAGCTTAACAGAAAATAAACCCTTGTTTGAAAGGAAGAGATTGCCTATATTTAGTACTGGATAGGATGTCAGGTCTGAAAATAAACTACTTCCAGAACCGAATCTGAAGCAGACTGGCCTCCTCTGGAAAACAGTACAGAGCATAGACACATCAGCTACTTCAGAGCTGCTAACATCCATGGGAACTTGCCCCATTTTGTCTCTTTGCCCCATTCCTAAGTTTTAAAACTTTTGGTTAATGTGAAGGGAAAAGTCACATAGTTGAAGAAAGTGAAGAGAACTTTGGTGTCTATGTGGAGCAGAGAAATACCCTGCTAAGTAAATACCAAGCTTTAAATATCATGTAGCCATAGATTTAATACAAATAGTCACCACTTCCATGGAACGCTTTGGCATAAGGATGTGGACACAGGGCTTCAACAGGAAGTGCGGCAGGCCAAAATCATGCTGTAAGTGGCACAACTATCATGACTGTACAACTTAGGGAGTTCACATTAGGTATATAGGCAAGCCAATCTCAAGATACATTAGGAAGGGTTGGGGAGGTAATTCTGTATGTAGAAAGCAGGACCTTCATGCTTGAGGTTCCAGGTTTGATCCCTGAGACTGCATATGCCACAGCTTAGCATACGCAGTATGATCTCTTTCTCTTTCATACAGATATAAATCAAGTTTTTAATGTATTTCATATATTATACATTATTACATATTACACATTAATACTACATATTATTACATTGTGTGTTAGGAAAAGATATAAACTTAAGGAGCAGTTAGGTATACAGATATGCATGCACACATTAGGTTGGGAAAATGTAGGGGATGCCTTTCAATGATATGTGGGGAAAAAAAGAAAAACCAGGTATTTTTATGGAAGAAAATATGGCCAGTGTTCCACAGTTATAGTTTTTACATCTATCCTCTCATTATTTTCACTGTTCTTCTTGTCTCATCTACACTGTTGCAATACCCTCCTAATTCTTCACCCTACTCACATTCTGAAACTACTCTTCTGAATACACAACATCACCATAGTTTATGTCCTTTGAAATTTTTTGTATACAGCTGTGTCACTGGTTGCTTCTGTTCTCCCTGGTCTAGGCTTTTGAGAGTGTCAACATATCAAAGACTCAGTCTATGGATTAAAAAGAGTCATTCTGTGCTTTAAAAAGTAAGGGTAAGGGTGAGGGGTAAGGGGTAAGGGGTAAGGGGTAAGGGGTAAGGGGTAAGGGGTAAGGGGTAAGGGAAAGGGAAAGGGTTAAGGGGTAAGGGAAAGGGTAAGGGCAAGGGTAAGGGTAAGGGTCTGAAGTGAAGCATGCTGAGGTGGCCCTCCTGCGTTGATTAGGTTGGGAGAGGTAGATGCAATATTATTTGGTATGAATTAAGAGAAGGATGCAGAAACGTGTGCCCCACCCTAAGGTTCCAGGACTGGGGGAAAGATAGGCTCGATAGTGGAAAATGTGAGGTTCCTGCTGTCTTAGGGTTCAAGAAGACAATAGATAGTTATTGTTGTAATCACATTGTTTGGTAATTGGGTTAACTTTGAAAAATACCTTTGTTAGGATTTGCTGTATATTATCCAATATCACCATAATTTATGTCCTTTGACATTATTTGTATATAGCTGTGCCACCGGTTGCTTCTGTTCTCCCTGGTCTAGGCTTTTGAGAGAGTCAACGTATCAGATTCTCAGCTTATGGATTAAAAAGACTCAGTCTGTCCTTTAAAAAGTTTGTAATCAATTTCCCCCCTCTGATATTAATTCAATAGAGATTTATATGACTACAAATTAATAGGAGTGTACATAAACACCTTTCCCACCACCAAAAGACTGTGTCCCATTCCACTCCCCCACCCAACAACTGGATATTTATAAGCATTAAATATAAATTGAATGCCCCCTTATATTCAGGCTTACCTGAGTGTAGAGACGTCAGACTCCAGGGATTCGATCACAGGCCTCTAGCTTCACATCCAGCAACTTAACTTTTGGACCACAGCCGTCAGGCATGCCGGGGGGAAAGGAAGCCAGAAAGATCCTTTTAACATTACTAGTCAGATTATCTCACTTCTTCCAGGAAAAAAAAAACTACAATATGTTTTCAGCTCTGCATAAAATATGAAATGCCAATGCTGGTCTGTAAAACTTCACATGACCAAGCCCTACATCATCATTCTTATTCCATTTGCTGTTACTATCCCCTCATCCTTCACTCCATTCTAAGCATGTGACCTTGCTTATCCCAAAACCTGCAGGTACCAACTAGTCTCAGGAGTTTGCATTGACTGTTCCCTCCATGTGGGTGTCACTGTCCCACTGTAGCTCTGACTTGTTCTCATACTTCATTGGAGACTCAGTACAAATACCAGTGAATGAGAAAGACTTCCCATAGCTACCATACAAAGAGTTGCAATTTCCCTTACTTCATATCATGTTTGATAGGTAAAAGAAAATGATCAGCAGGGGCTGGGTGGTGGTGCACCTGGTTGAGCGCACATGTTACAATGTGCAAGGACCTGGTTTCAAGCCCCCAGTCCCCACCTCCAGGGGGAAAACTTTGTGAGTGGTGAAACCGTGCTGGTCATTCTCCTTCCCTTCTCTTTCTCTCTTTTTCTCTGTCTCTCTCACTGCCTCTGTGTGCGCACACACATTTCTCTCTATTTCCCCCCTCCCCTCTTGATTGCTGGCTGTCTCTAATAAATAAATATTTAAAAAATTTAAATTGTTCAAATAAAATAATGGGCAGAAATGTGTGACAGGCAGTTGGATGTGTGGACCTAGAGTTCTGATAGGAGATGTGAACCAGAGATGGAGAGCTGGGCGTTTCTATGAATCTAAGCTAGGAGCATAGAGGTTATAATGGTCTAACAGTAAGTGAAATCATTGGGCATTCAAGGTCAGTGTGAATTTTTTTGAAAATGTCAATCCTTTGGGTTTCACTCAACATATTTTGAATGAAAGTCTCTTTCAGTAAATTTTGGGAATATGTAGCTGGATAAAGTTCCATGTGTGAGCTGATGTGTAGCCATAATTGAGGCCTACTACTTGAAAGATTCATGCACTCCTACTGAATTTACTGATTTTTCCAAATTTCCAGACCATTAAATAATGTATCTGTCATTTGCCCACCTTATTGTGATTGATAGTTGATCACTGTTAACTTCAGACATCATCCTTCCTTGACTTTCAGGAACTACATTTTTTCTTTTTAAAATATTTTTATTATTGATTTAACAATGATTAACAAGACTGTAAGATAACAGGGGTACAATTCTGTACAGTCCTCACACCCAGAGTTCCATGTCCCATTCCTCCATTAGAAGCATCCTTATTCTTGATCTCTCTGGGGGTATGGACCCATATTTTTTCTGGTGTGTAAAAGGTGGGACTTTTAAAAAAATATTTTAAAAAGGAGATATTAACAAAACCATAGGATAAGAGGGGTACAACTCCACACAGTTCCCACTACCAGATCTCCGTGTCCCATCCCTCCTGATAGCTTTCCTGATCTTTATCCCTCTGCGAGTATGGACCCAAGGTCATTGTGGGATGCAGAAGTAATTGCAGATATAATTGCTTCCCTGCTGAACATTGGCGTTGACTGGTCAATCCATACTCCCAGCCTGAAAGATGGGACTTTTGACTTATGTAATTGCTTCTCCACTGGACATGGATGCTTGCAAGTGGATTTATATCCCCAACCTGTTTCTATCTTACCCTAGTGGGATAGGGCTCTGGAGAGGTGAGGTTCTGGGACACATTGGTAAGATGTTCTGCCTGGGAGGTCAGACTGGTGTCACGGTAGCTTCTGAAACTTGGTGGCTGAAAGGCAGTAAAATATAAACAGGAACCCAAAGGTAGGAATAGAACAAATGAAACTAGGGGGGGTTATATGGGAGGAAGCTAGGCAGTCTGTTTTAGGTATGTTCTATGCAACTCAGGACTTTAGTAATTTTTACCTAAGCTTGATAACTAACATGCAGGTGGACCAAAAATATTGTCTGGCAAGATGATGTCAGAGTTGAGAATGGGCCTAGAAAGCTGGATTAGGGCAGAGAGTATCTGAGGAAAGTATATAAATACCATTAACTGTTAACCCCATCAATCTGACCTAGGGCCCATGTCTATTTATGTTTAGCACAGGAGCCTGTGTAACCTCTGAGTCCCAAGCACTTAATGTTTCAAACTTGTAAACTGAATTCTGACACTGAGCTTCAATTGTTAAATCATTTCTAATAATAACTTTTTAAAAATACTAAATCACCTATAATCTTATGTAGATCAGAAGCAACTAGTACTGTTAGTATCTAAGATATAGTTATTTGTAAATAGCATTAAATGACATAAATCATGGGGAGGCCTTGTATGGTACAGAAAGTTCTAACCATTGGATTTTCAAAGTAAACCAAGCCCCCAAATCACTTGGTTATAATAATATCTATTTCCTTCTTAAAATCTAAGACGGCAAGGAACCTTCCATATTCTCTTTAAAATTTCTCCCAGTCCTAGAACCTCTGGGACTTCACTTGTATTTTTTTTTTTTTTTTTTTTTGCCTCCAGGGTTAATGCTGGGCTCAGCGCCTGCACCATGAATCTACTGTTCCTGGAGGCCATTTTCCCCCCTTTTGTTGCCCTTGTTGTTGTAGCCTTGTTGTGGTTATTATTGTTATTGTTGATGTCATACATTGTTGGATAGGACTGAGAGAAATGGAGAGAGAAGGGGAAGACAGAGAGGGGGAGAGAAAGACACCTGCAGACCTGCTTCACCACCTGTGAAGTGACTCCCCTGCAGGTGGGGAGCCGGGGGCTTGAACCGGGATTCTCACACCAGTCCTTGTGCTTTGTGCCACGTGTGCTTAACCCGCTGCGCTACCGCCCACCCCCTCCCACCTGTATTTCTTGATGATACTCCTCTTGATCCTCTACCCTGTGATACTGCCTCTGCTGACCTTAAGTAACTCATTGCAACCAGTGCTACCATGCCACGTTTCATTTCGGACTATATCCAGAGATTCCAAGCCTGAGATGTCAACCCTCCAACTCCAATAATCTGGTGAGACCTTTTCTAACACATGGGACTCCCTAGTTCCATTTCAAAGTGCGTACTCCCTAACAAAGTTATAGACTCTAGACTCTAGTTATAGACCAGGGCCCAAGGAACAGGGTGCATGTGTACATGTATCCATGAGTTAGGGGAAAATATAGACCTTAAAGTAAAAGTGCACAATAGTCTGCAGCAAGTAGTCTTAGACTCAGTAAGTGCAGCAAGCAAGTAGAAAGACCCAAAGAAGACACCTTATAGTACCTAATCAAATATTTACTACTGCGAACTAGACACCCTCCTCTCCTACTCTTCACTTCCCTCACTTCACCTTCTACCTCTTCACTTTACTCAGTCACTTTAAGTCTAACCTCCTCAGATAAAGTAAGGACTACAAAAGCTGGATAAGGGCAAGAGACTGACTCACTTTAATGATGGCCTTTTTGGTCAATACCAGGCCATTCCATCATCTGGGACTCTAGTCAGGGAATCCTTAGATTCCCACCTAGATATGATGGGTCTAGACCTCTAATAGATCCCTCTCTCCATCATTACTGGTCACTTCCATCAAAATCATCATCATAAGCCCTCTTGTGGGCCTCTCCAGGACCTTGCCCTCCTTTTAAAGTAGCAACAGTAGGGATTGCCCCACTCTCTGAAGGGTGGCTGGGTCAGCCTTTCTGCCACGCAGGAAGACTGGTCCTGAAATGAGTGCAGCCTAGAATGTTCTTAGGAGCTACATTTTCATGATTCTCCTGCCACCTTTCTGTCTGCCCCTTCTCAATCTGTTTTATGAACTCAGATATTTAAATCATCTGTGCTCTGCCATATTTTAACTGCCACCTTTTTGTCACTTTGACATTCTACACCATCTGATTAGGCCCCTCAACTCACTGTATACTACTGGTTCCCACCTTTGTTTTCCTGATTCGTATCCTCTTCTAAACTCCAGACTCATATATATTACCTGGCTTACTATTTTCTATTACTTGAGCACCTCAAGTCAATTTATTCAGTTTTAATTTTAAAATTATTCTCTCGGGGGGGGGGTAGCACAGCTTGTTAAGCGCATGTGGCGCAAAGTGCAAGGACCAGCGTAAGGATCCCAGTTCGAGCCCCCGGCTCCCCAATAATGTGTACATTTATTGTATGAGACTGGGAGTAATGAGAGAATAAAACCTCGAGTTGACTCATTCAGCACGTATCAAGGGCCTACTACATGACTTGTAGCGTTTCTCTCACCTCAAGTGTATTGTCTAGCATATGTCTTATTGAATTACATAGAAAATTACTGTTACAGATGAGAAAAATAAGGTAGAGAAATGAAAATTCACCTATTGGAACCACACATCAGGATTAAGATGCTGGAATGTACAATTCCTTACTCTTCATCCAGCTTCCTTTCTCTAGACATCATTGTCCTTCTCTCTGACCACTCCTGATTATTTTTTCTCTGTTTTCTATAACATTCTCCATTATTTATGATATTATTCCTATCACAATCCTAATAGCTTCCTGGTCAAGATTCTGTATTTTCCTGTCATTGCTGACTTCTGGCATCATCACTGCTGAGTCAGGATGGCCCTAAATCAGCTTTTCACTGGACACTTCAAAGGGTTCTTGTTGGTTTCAGTAGACTATTACTAGCATTGGCTTCATGTGAAATTGTACAAGCTCTCACAGTGATCTGGGGTATATTCCCGGAAAGACAAAACAAGAAAGTACATTCAGAATTTGTGCAGTGTACAAGCTTAATGCAGGAAAAGAAACATTAATGGATCATAATTATAGGTTGTGAGAATTTGATTGAGTTGATCGATAGAGTCTGACAATTGTTTTGGATACCTTGTAGGACTATCACCTAAAGTTTTGTTTGTTTGTTTGTTTTCTGAGCAGTATTTTCACATACTACAACTCAGCAAGGAGTGGTGTTCTAGAGAAAAATTCTACTACTAATATATTCAAACTGAGTGTAGCAGGCTATCTTAGAGTGGTTCATAGCACAATGTTTTCACATCTTTTTGTCTTTGCTCTTTCTGTTATCTCTTCTTGAAACAGGCTTTATTTGTCAAATATTCTCTGAGTATCTATTCTGTTCCAGGCATTATGCTGAGTTTAGGAGACTCAGTGATGGGTTTCTTGCAGTTTATCCTGTCGTGTTCTCTTACCTGTTGGCTTTTGTGCATGCTACTTGCTCTGGCTGTTATTGTCCTCCTCATTCTTCAAATTTATTTTCAATATCGTATTTTCTAGAAAGCAGTCCCTAAACTCAATACTGGACTAGCTATGTTACCTCTATGCTCTCTTCCATAGCACTTAATCAACTCTTACTATAGTTGTGTATTTGCTACCCATCTTACTAAATTTTGAGCCCTTTGAGAATATCAGTTCTTTCACATATGTTGACTAATAATATAATTATTATATAATCTCTATATCAACATAGTTAATTCAGTTATATCATTTATTAACTTATTACTATGTGAACATTATCTGGGCCTGTATTAAATAAACAATGGAAACAACAGAGACTGTTTAACCTTTTCACTCTTAGGATAATAGCCATAAAAATTATATTGATGATCATTCATTCAGCAGTGCCTACTATGGGCAACCTATTATCTTAGTGTAAGTGATTCAACTACTAATTTTCCTTCCCTTGTGGAGTTAACAGTCAAGTAGTTAGAGAGATGTTGACGATGTGTCACACATTATTTCAAGAATTTTACACTTTTTAAAAAGATTTATTTATTTATTTTTCCCTTTTGTTGCCCTTGTTTTATTGTTGTAGTTATTATTGTTGTTGTTATTGATGTTGTTGTTGTTGGATAGGACAGAGAGAACTGGAGAGAGGAGGGGAAGACAGAGAGGGGGGGAGAGAGCGATAGACACCTGCAGACCTGCTTCATTGCTTGTGAAGTGACTCCCCTGCAGATGGGGAGCTGGGGGCTTGAACTAGCATCCTTATGCTGGTCCTTTCACTTCGTGCCATGTGTGCTTAACTGCTGCACAAGTTAAGTTATCCCATATCCTTTAGACTCCAGCCTAGAAATCACTGACTCCAGGAAAAAAAACATACTAGTCACCTCCCTCTCCTAAACAACACTTTAGATACCTGTCTTTTCTTTTCTTTTTTATTTTATTCTATTTATTTTATTTTATTTATAAAAAGGAAACACTGACAAAACCATAGGATGACAGGGGTACAGTTCCACACAATTCCCACCACCAGAACTCCGTATCCCATCCCCTCCTTTCTTTTCATCTTCCTTTCTTATAACTGTGTGTCCTCCATCCTAGACAGTGATGCCTTTGAGAACAGCTGTAATATTTATCAGATTTGTCATCATTGCCATAGCCTCATATAGGGCACCCAATTAATGCTTACTGAAGGCATAAATAGCTGACTCTTGGAAGTGTGTGTGTGTGTGTGTGTGTGTGTGTGTGTGTGTGTGTGTGTGTGTAACTGGGGCCTCATGCATGCATGATTTCACTGCTCCAAGCCACTTTTTTTTTAAATTCAGAGAGAGAGAGAGAGAGAGAGACCGAGAGAGACCACAGTACTAATGCTTCCTCTGATGCTATAGTACCTTCCATGTGGTATCAGAACTCAAACCTGAGTGGCAAACATGACAATATAGGCACCTCACCAACTGAGCCATCTCTCTAGTACTATTTGAGTTTATGCTGCTGTGCGCTTAAAAGACTGTTTTCAGTTTCATTTTTCTTTTTAAAAAATTTTACTAGTGACTTAATAATGGCTTACAGGATGATAAGATTACAGGGGAGTAGTTCCGCACGGCACCCCCCACTACAGCTCTGTGCCTTCCCCCGCTGGGGCCCTCATTCTCCCTCCCAAGGACAACCACCATATGTTTCACAAAGTCTTAGCGACAATTTGACTACTTTTCTTTCTTTTTAACAAGGTCAAGTGTTTCAGTTGTTTATATTGCATATACAAGTGAAGCCACCTGGTAGTTGTCTTTCAAAAAATGCAGGTCATTTGTTAACAAATATTAACTATAGCAACACAAATCCTTGAACACAAACACCAAGTTCAAGAACCCCAAGGTATTATACATGACAAGATGAGAAAAACAAAAAAAAAAGTAAGAAAGGTTAAAAAGCAATAGAGAGAAAATGATGCCATTTGAAAAGACATAGAGGATTTTATGCATGTGAGCATGTTATACTTAAAATATTATATATGATTTATATCTATAAATACATCTAATGGAGACTTTTGAAACTGTTCTTGTTTTACCGTTCCTTGCTTGAAAAGGATCCATCCATTTCTTCTTCCCCTTTCATGTTTAAAATCACTATGGCTTGTGTTTCCAAGTCTGTTTTCCTGGGCATCGCCTTGCTGAGGGGGAAATATTCCTTGTCTCCTTCTCTGTGTCACTCCTTTCAGTAACTCTTGCAAGGCAGGCCTGGTAATAGCAAACTCCTTGAGTTTTTGTAAGCCTGGCACTGTTTTGATTGTTCCTTCGTATTTGAATGATAGTCTTGCAGGGTAAAGTGTGCATGGCTGGCAGTCATTGTCTTTTAAAACCTTCAACATACCACTCCACTCTCTCCTGGCCTCCATACTTTCTGGGGGAAAAAAAAAAAAAAGGCTGATGCAAGCCTGACTATACTGTCTTTATAAGGCACTTTCTGCTTTTCCCTGGAGCTTGTAATTTTTTTCTTTGGCCTTGGCCTTAGGTAGTTTCACAATGATGTGTCTTGGTGTATGGCTATTTGGGTTTGGGAATTTAGGAGTTCTCTGTGCTTCATGAACACTTACATCCTGACCACATCCCAGATTGGAAATTTTTTCAGTATTACTTCTTTGAGTATGTTTTCTGCTCCCTTCTTTCTCTCCTCTCCTGAGAGCCCTATAATTCAGATATTTGTTTTTCTACTAGAGTTGCTTCATTTTTCATAATCCTTTTATCTCATTCTACTTTGAAGCCAAAGAGTATTGTCATTTTGTATTTTATTTCTGATGTTCTCTCTTCCACATAAGTAAGTCAAGTCTTTGACTTGCTATTTGAGTCTGGAATGCATTTCAGTGTCCTTCACACCCTGTGATTCTATTTTCAAGTTTTCCATTTTTCCTATCAGCTGACTATTTGAAGTTTTGGGTTTCTTTCTTAATACTTTTGTTGATATTAGATTGACAGCTTTGTATTTCTTCAAATTTCCCTGACACAATATTCCCAAAATTCTCTCTCTGATAGCTCTTTTGGATCTGCATCATTAAATTTCTGGCTGTAGGGTCTGGGTGGTGGCGCACCTGGTTGAGCACACATATTACAATGTACAAGGGTCTGGGTTCGAGCCTCCGGTCCCCACCTGCCGGGGGAAAGCTTTACGAGTGGTGAAGCAGGTTTGCAGGTGTCTTCTCTCTGTGTCTCTCTCCTCTCTATCTCCCCACCTCCTCTCAATTTCTGGCTGTCTCTATCCAATAAATAAATAAATAAATAAAGATAAAAGAAATTTTTTAAAAAGTTTCTGGCTGTCATCTTGGTCTTGCAGAACTAGCATTTCCCTAGTTTTACACTCCTGTTTGGTTTCTATTGTTGACCAGCAAGTGGTGCTGAGTTATGCTTTGTATGCAAATTGCTGTGAGGAGGGGAGAAATTCTGAAGTGGCGCAGTATTATGGCACCCAATGTCACTTAAACAGAGCCATAGTCTGTGACTGGGGTGGGGAGAGAATCCTAGACGTCCTTCTCTTAGACTGATTCCTATAAGTGTCGGGTCAGTCTAATCCTATTCCTAAGAGTCTCTATGGCACATCTTAGCTAGGACATCTTAGAATTTGGTTGGTTGTTTTCCCTGCTACCACAAGGGTTCAGTGTTTAGTTTCCTGGTATCTCTGGATGACTCCATAGGGTTCACTCAGGAGCCTGTGGTTTCTACAGCTCTTAACAGAAGTCCATTGCTCTGTTTTGGTTTGTTTTATTATTTTTTCTTTTTTCCACTAGTGTTATCACTGGGGTTAGGTGGGTGTCAGCACTAGGAATCCACTGCTCCTGGTGGCCACTGTTTTCCTTTCTATTTTGTCCAGTAGGACAGAGAGATTGAGGGGGGAGATAGAGAGGGAGAAAGATAGACACCTACAGATTTGCTTTGCCACTTGTGAAACATCTCCATTGAAGGTAGGGAGCAGGGGCTCAAACCCAGATCCTTACACATGGTAATATGTGCACTCAACCAGGTATGCCACTGCTCACCCCCCATCCTTTTTTTTTTTCTTTTTAAGCCACTAGTGATTGTTTCCTTAGGCCCTTTAAATTCACCAGGTGCATTTAAAATAATTTCAAAAATGGTGCCTGCCGCCTATGCAATGTGGTGTTTCTGCTTGAGTCGTTCTCTCCTTTGCCTCCTGTCTCCGCTGTCCACATGCAACCACCAATATTCAGATAGTGAATTTTTTTCATCTTACCAGAAATCTCAGCTGTTCTCTGATGAAATTCACTGAAGTATTTTGTCGTAATATTTGTATTCTTGGGGAGAGCCAACTTCTCAAAGCTAGGTTACCATAGCTCTGCCATAGAAGTTCACAGTTCCATAATTTTGATAATTTCATAATTCGGATAGTACAATTATATGTAGAAATTGATGGTGAGAGATTTTAGTACTCGGTATGCAATACCTGACAACTTATTTTACACACTAATTAGATTCTTGGCATTATAGGAAATATTTTTTTCTTAGCTCTTTAGTTACTGGTGTGCTTTTCAGGAAACACATTTTGACAGATTCATTTAGTTGTCCATGATCACACAGCTAATTAGTGATAGTGTTGGGCTTAGAAGTGAGCACAGGACTTCTACCTCCCAATTCAATGCTTCTTTTCTTTTTTATAGTCAGCCTGTGGACATTAATTCAACTCTGATTGAATTTGGAAATACTGTCTCAGCACATATCTACTCATCCATTTCTAAAAGTCAGTGATTTACAAAAAATAAATAAGTAACTTTGAAGGACACTATGAAAATCATGCTGTCTTCCAAATATCTTCCTATGTTTTATTTCTTTTTAAGTCTTATTGAGGTAATCTTGTCTCACAAGGCTATATATGTTAGGGATATAATTTCACACCTCTTTAGGATGTGTGTTATCACACTAAATCCACCAAAGTACTGATCTCCCTTTGCCAAAGTCCATTGGCTCTCCTCCCCCTTTAGTTCTCTCCCTTTCTCCCTTTGGTGATCTAAATTCTGTGGTCAGAGTCTAAGGGTTTGTTTTCATTTGGCTTTTCTGTTCCCTTGTTTTATTTCTTTATATCACATGTGAGTGAGATCATCTGGGCATTGTCTTTCTCCTTGTAAGTTATTTTTCTTACCATAATCCACTCTACTTCTGTCTGTGTTGTACCTGAAGCCAAGATACTATTTTTTATTATAGGCAAGCCTTGGTATTCCTTAGAAATTTGTGGGTTGTAATCTTATAGTGAATTAAATATGTCCTTCCACATTTTGTAGTAACTGACTGTTCATATTACTTTGTACATTATAGCTCAAAATAAATTTGAAAGAAGAACACATCCAACATAGTGCACTGAATAAAGAGAAGAGGTCATAAGTGGAAGTTTTGTAGGAGCTACAGATGTAGAGATAAATTGGGGTATCAGTAAAATCTATCATTAAATTTTAGAAAAGAAAGGATCCTTAGTAGTCAGGAAAGGATTCATAGAGGAATTAGGACCTGGAAGTAGAAAATGTGTAAATATACATAATGAATGTGAAGGGCACCTCTGAAAAGTTGAATTGGTAGAAATGTGCATAGGTTATCTGCAGAGTGGAACATTCAACCTCTTTTATGTTAAGAGATAAGTTGAAGAGAGGTGAGGGGTGGTGGTGGTGGTAAAGGAACCCTCCTGCACTGCTGGTGGGAATGTAAATTGGTCCAACCCCTATGGAGAGCAGTCTGGAGGATTCTCAGAAAGCTAGAAATAGACCTACCCTAAGGCCCTGCAATTCTTCTGGGGAAACATCCTAAGGAACCAAACACACCCATCCAAAAAGATAGTGTACACCTGTGTTCATAGTAGCACCATTTGTAATAGCCCAAACTTGGAAGCAACCCAGGTGTCCAACAACAGATGAATGGCTAAGAAAGTTGTGGTCTAGATACACACTGGAATACTACTCAGCTATTAAGAATGATGAAGTCACCTTCCTCGCCTAATCTTGAATGGAGCTAGAAGGAATCATGTGAAGTGAGGTAAGCCAAAAAGAGAAGGACGAATATGAGATGATCTCACTTATGGTCAAAAGTTGATAGATAAGAACAGAATGGGGAAACATAAAGCAGAACTTGGGACTGGGTTTGGTGTATTGCACCAAAGTAAAGGACTTGGGGATGGGGGGGGGGTCAAGTCCTGGTGCACGAGGGTGGAGATAGACCTAGGCTGGGGGTGAGAGTGTCTTGCCGAAAATTGAGAAATTTTATGCATGTATCAACAACTGTATTTACTGTAAACCATTAATGCCCCAATTAAAAAAAAAAAGATAGGTCATGAGATGTGGAGTTCTGGTGGTGGGAACTGTGTGAAGTTGTACCCCTCTTATCCTATGGTTTTGTTAGTATTTCCTATTTATAAATAAAATTAAAAATAAAAGATAGGTTGAAGAGGGAAATAATAGTTAATTGAGAGGTAGAGTAATTTAGTCTTAATGTTCTAGGAGTTTGAAATAGTTTTTGAACAAAAGAATAAAGTATGAAAACAAGTTACATTTAAGGAGCATATATTTAGCATATAGCTGTTCAGATTTAAAACTGGACTTTAAAAAACTAAAACTACTTTGAATTGAAATCATCTTTTGCCTCTATTGGCTATATCAGGGTGAGTCCACTTTCTAAAATTCATACCTATTGTTCCTTAAGCACTGTTTCTCAGACACCTGATGAACCTTTTAAATGTAAGACCTTGACCCAATCTATAAGAGACAGACAATATTGTTCTGTAAGTACTGTTACTTCTGTTTTATTTTATTATTTATTTTATGTGATAAGACAGAGAAAAAATGAGAGAGGAAGAAGAGAGACACTCGTAGCACTGCTTCACCACTTGTGAAGCTTCCCATCCCCCTGTATGTAGGCACTGGGGACTTGAACTCAGACCCTTGTGCATTGTAACAGTTCCACTCAGCTGGGTGCACCACTGCCTGACTCCTTGTTACTTCTGTTTTAAAGATGAACAAGCAGGCTCAGAGAGGTAAAGTGAGTTCCTCAAAGTCAGGTGACTTATAAACTGAGGAGTAGAAACTTGAATCCTGATCTATATAGTCTAGTAATTGGCACATAGTTAATATGCGATGAATATCAACCTGCTGAATATAAAAAGGTATCAACACAACAGTAAAAACTATTATCTTTTGCAGATGAAATACAACTAGCTTTATTGGTTTTCGTGATCTTGATAAGCTCACTTAACTGTTAAGTGTAAGGAAAAGTTTGAGGTCTAAGAGAGAAGAAATCACACAAGAAAATTTCTTGATTCTGACTGGGAAGTGGTGTTCATTAGCTTAGAACATATGGTGTGTGTCTGCAACCTTGGGAGAACCATGGTGGACTGCAGTGGAGGGATCAGGGATTCAGAACTCTGGTGGTGGGATCGGTGTGGAATTGTACCCCTGCTAACATGTAATTTTGTAAATTAATTTAAAATAAATAAAAAAGAATATATGGTGTGTGTGTGTGTGTGTGTGTGTGTATACACAGAACAGTTTGGGACACTGTTGCCTGACATACAGATATGTACATTCAGGCCCCCATGACTATACATGTTTTTAATCTTATGTTTTCCTTCTTTCTTTCTCTCTCTCTCATTCATTCTTTCTTTGTTTGTTTTTGTTTTCTTAACCCTCTTGAGAAGGTATATAAAATAGAATGTCAGAGCTAGAGGAAAGTTTAGCAGTTACCTAACCAGATCACCTCATGTGAATGTACAAATTGAAGCACTAAAGAAAAAAGTAAATTGCAAAGGTCACACAAGGAGTTAGAGTACAGATTAAGAATCTCAGTTTCATGACTCACAGGTTTGCTTTACTGTGAACTGTCACCATTTACCATCTCAATTTTATAGATGGGGTAACCAAAGCATTCTAAGAATGTTGATGGTCAAGCTCCTGAGACTTGTCCACTGAAGCAGGACTTGAAATCAGATCTCATCTACTTTGAATATGAGGCTTATTTTCATCCAAGTGCTTCTTGTCTGGATGGCCAGAAGGAAAACCCTTTGATATTGAAATGGTGAACCGAAGATAAATCGTAGAAAGCTTTGTCCTTCCGTCTATCTGAAAATGCTCAAGACTGCTTTATTCTCAGCAGCCTGGCAGTCCCAGGGAGGCTCCATGAAGGCAGGATTCTGTCTTCCTTAAGGAATCCATAACACCTAGCACAAAGGAAGGTACTCAATAAATATTTGTTGAATATATGACATAGGGCAGAAAGGGAAAGTAGGTTGGGTAATGGTTTCCCAGTGGAGATGATGGATGGATAATCATTATTGGTGCTGAAAAGGGAAGAATAAAAGTGGAGAGGAGGTGGGAGAAGCCCTTTAAACAAAGGCGAAGCTCTGTGTCTTTATCTGATTGAAGCTGCAATCACTCAGCAAGGGCTGAGTGGCTTGGTAGGACTGTGATTGGCAGAGATATTTAAATAAGGCCTCCTTAAAATTGTTACTCTCCACCCCACCCCCACTCCCCTTTAAATTCTGTTTCAGTCGTTACCCAGGGACCGGATACAGAGATTCCTATGGGGAGTTCTAATGGGTCGATTCAATTTCAACTGGATGACGCCACTTAGCTAAGCATTAAGAGCTACAGCTCCGGGAAAGCAAACGACAGAGAGAGAGGGAGAGAAAGAAATTATAACAAGAAGCAATAAATCCTCTCCCTCCCCTCCTCCCCTATAACTCATTCACAAGACCTCCAGAAATCATCCACATTCACAAAACAGTAGCAAGCTGAGCAGAGCACACTGCAATCTCATCCCCTCCCCACCCCCTGCTCTCTGCAGATTATATGCCAACACGCCTTGAGCTATATAAATAATCACACACCAGCGGTATCTCTTGCTCAGTTGAGATACCCTGTGTCTACAACTGCAGTTTCTGCTGCTTCAGTTCATCTGTCAGATTGGAGAAGACAGAGGCGGAGGTGGAGGCTGAGGCATGGAGAAGGAGGGGGGGAGGAGGTAAATGAGGAGAATCGGGAGGAGGGAAGGGGGAGGGGAAAGAAAACGCTGCAGGAGGAGGGGGAGGAGGAGGAGAAGGGGAGGAGAAAGAGGCGGCGGAGGAGGAGAAATAGGGGAAGAAGGAGGAGAATGAAGCGGTGGAGGAGGAGAAAGAGGAGGAGGAGGTGAACAACTTACCCTGCTGAGCTTTCTTTGGGGAATACGTGCATCAAGATTTAGATCTGCATGGAAAATCTAGACAAAGTCTCTGCCGCTACAGGTCTGACTTTCCTCTCCCCTCCACCACCACTGTTTTTTTCCCCTTCTTCTTTTTTCTTTTTTTCCTTTCCGTTTTTCTCTGCTGTGTCAGAAAGACTGAGACAGAACTATCTCTGTTTCTGGGTCCAGCGCCAGTGAAGGAGTTTTCATTCAGACTTTCCGAATAGAGGTGGAGAAGCCTAAAGACTCAAGAGAAGAAGAGGTCCTTTGAACCAGATGGGGCAGTGGTTCTTCTGCTTTTCTCAACATGGATAAACCCTTTCCTCAAGGTAAGTCCTACAGATTAGTTCTTAAAGACCCCACGGTTCTTTCCGTGCAGTGCACAGATTGCCATTCATTCCAGTCATCCTGTGCTGTTGTGTGTGTGCGTGTGTGTTCGTGCGCGCACGCGCGTGTGTGCTCGCGCGCGCGTGATTGTGTCTGTGCACGCGCCTAGGCGCAAGATGTGAGTAAAATAAAAATGAGAACCATTCAAATGAGATTCAATTGAATCAGCTCTTGCAGAAAATTATCAGCACTGGAAATGCAGAAATCAAAATGGAACTTGAGAATAATCCCTTTGTAACCAAATGTCAACTGGATTTCTAGCCTGTTGACCTTTGGGTGCATTTCGGTGCTTGCTGAAGCCCCAGACTGCGCAGCCTAACTGCCCAAGATGAGGAGGTAGGGAAGCTGGTGCTGAGGCCAGTCTGGCTGCCCAGCGGGCATCCTGTCAGCGTGGGGCTAGTCTGCTATTGGCTCACAAGTCTGGGCTGTGCATCGTTCAGATTTCATCACATCACCTTGCCCTGGGTAGAAATGGCGCAAGCTGACACGGCATAACCCCCTACTTACATTGAGTCAGAGTGATGATTTAGAAATCTCTGGAACCCTGCCTGGGTGTGTGTGCACATGTCTCTGTGTGGCATATGGAAATTTTGCCAAGTGTGAGAACCTGTGAGCACACTTTAGTTAGCCAATACGCATTTGATAGTTCCTTCCACTACCAATCCCAATTACTGATGGTAATTTGAGCTCACCTCTGCATGCTACAAATCAAGTCGGATGGACAGAAAACAGACCTTGAACTCTTCCCCAGAAAATCCATTTTGAAAGGCAGACTATTCTTGCTTTCTTGGGCCCATTAAAACCTCACTGTACATGATGTGCTATCACAGGAAGTTAGATATACCAGGTGTTACATCATGTTCCCAGTAAGTCAACAGCATTCTGAGATGCACACGAGTCTGGCGCATGCTAGCAGCTTATCCACAAGGACTCATTGATCTTGATCCTCCTACTTTGAAGTAATATTTACCAAGACTTGATTGTAACAGCCTATACATTTCTTTTTTTTTTTGTATTCTGCTTTTAGGTCTCTTAAGTTGTGAAACAATTTAGAGAGTGACAGGAGTGACTTGGATTTGGAGGCATTTTATTTAGCATTCAGGAATTGAGTCGTGGGGAAGTAAAAACCTAAAGGAAAGACTACTTCAGCAAACACTTTTGAGAAAAAGAGGGAGAGGTAAAAAGAGAGGAAGAGGAAGAAGGAGAGAGAGAGGGAGATGGGGAGAGGGAGAAGGAGAGGGAGAAGGGGAGAGGAAGAGGGAGAAGGGGAGAAGGAGAGGGAGAAGAGGAGAGGGAAGAGGAGAAGGGGAGAGGAAGAAGGAGAGGGAGAGGAGAGAGGGAGAGGAAAAAGGGGAGAGGGAGGGGGGAGGGGAGAGGGAGAAGGAGAAGAGGTGAGGGGGGAGGGGAGAGGGAGAAGGAGAAGAGGTGAGGGGGGAGGGGAGAGGGAGAAGGAGAAGAGGTGAGGGAGAAGGGGAGAGGGAAAGGAGAGGGAGAAGGGCAGAGGGAGAAGGGGAGAAGGAGAGGGAGAAGAGGAGAGGAAAAAGGAGAAGAGGAGAGGGAGAAGGAGGAGAAGGGGGAAGGGAGTGGGAGGTGCAACAAACAAACCATGCATAAAAGGACAAGGGGCTTTAAAAACTACTTTCCATGGCCTCTCATTTTGCAGATGAAGAAACTGAGGTCTGTAACAGAAGTCACTTCCCCATAGTCTCATATCAGAGCTGCAGTTAGAATTACACTTTAAGTTTGTCTCTTACAGAAAGAGATTGAGGTGGGGGGGGGTGTTTAAGAAAGATCCTACCTCAATGAATGGGCAACGTTTTCCTAAGGAAAATGTGTATTTGTTAAATATTACAAAGTTCTCCGAATTGTATCTCATTAAAGCACATTTCTTTAATAACACAGGGCTTTAAAACTGCAAGATTCCTTGGTTTGAAATTAACTGCAATGAGTCTTAATGAAACTGTTAAAGTAATGAATAGGACTAGGGTAGCAAAGTGACAAGTTAAGAGTTAAATGTGGCAAGAATCTGGCAGCTCCAGCTAGATGTATGCGGTAGAAGAGAGGCCCAGTCAGAGGCTGAGAGGTTAGTAATGTAAACTGTATACAACTTGGTATTTGTAAGGGGGGAGTGCTTTGATAGAGATGCAAATGCTTTTGCACAGAGAGGGATTTTTTAGAGAGCAGACTTTGGAAGAGTAGAACTAAGAAAACATATAAAGCCAAAGCAAAAATTCCCCGTGTTTGCTTTCAGTTATTCTGAGAACGAGTGTATATAACAGCAGAGTACAGAAAAAAGCAACACACCCCAGAGTCATTACACTGGAAGGTACAAAACAGCATTGAACCCATGGGAGTGGGAGAAAATAGAAGCCAAGCTCTCCTTTCTCCCCCTCCCTCGTTCTTGAAATTGAGATGGAGTCATATTGTATCAGAAAGGATTTATCATAGAAATCAGAACCAACTTAAGGTGTTAGATAAAAAGATCTTAGAAAAGTTTTGATTTTTTAATCTCAACAAGGCAAACTGTAGGTTTCAGGGAGGAAATTCATTTTGCTTTCATTAATAGACACTAGTGTTTATTGAATGGATCTAATTTTCTATGTATTAATTTGGAATAAGAAAAGACAGTTTTGTTTAGGTTGAACATGGCAAATTTCTGGGTTATAGAAAAACTGTTAAGAAAGCTACAAGCACCTGGCCAGGACTGAGATGGGAGTGGGTTTACAATGCATCATTCATTACTGCAGAGGTACTACGTGACAGAAATCACTAGATCCCACCAACATGCAGCCAAGACTTGTAATCACTTCGGTTCCTATTTAATAATGTGTGATATGTGTGTTCTCACTCATTTAATCGAGTACGAAATTGATCAGCAGCAGGATTTCTTCTTTGTTGCTGCTCATGGTGAATACCCCTTCAATGGATGGCTTCTTAAATCATAAATATGCCTGCAGCAATAGTTTTTGTCTACTCTGTATGTGGTGTCTCTTGCCTTAATGTTTCTCAACTTTAATTCTTTCTTACCTTCCCCTCTAGTATCTGTTTTAGTTCATCCTGCTAGCTAGATCAGATTCTTTAGTGCATCCAGAATGGCAAACAATTTCTTGTCACTCAAAGCTTGTTTTATCCTACTCAACACCCTGATTCCACCCAGGTCCTATAGCACACCAGATTGCACATCTTTCAGAATTCTTTCTGATAAAAGGTGTCACAGGACAGGGAGAAATCTGAGTTTATCCTGCCTGTAAGCATCAAATCAGTACTTCATCATTCTGGACAAATGCTCAAACCTTTCTTTGATTATCTCAGGTATCTGAACTCCTCAGTCTTATAGCAGTCTTATCAATATCCAGATCCACCTTCTCAAGGAACCTCTTTGAACATAGTTGTGATTCATTGCTATGATGACCTAGATCCCCTCAAGCTTACTTATCAGTCTCCTATGTATGTCCCTGAGATACAGCTGACATCCTTGGAATCCCACATGCTTATCGCCTATAACTTTGAGATCTTGTATGCCTTTCTTTGACTCACTGATTCTTGGAACTTCCAGTATGTTTTTAATCAAGTCTTTTTTTTTTTGGGGGGGGGAGTTTAGTCTAAAAAAACATCTAGGATGTATGTTTTTGTTCTTACAGTAGGAAGACTTGAAGGGTCTCTCATTGTTCAATGAAGAGTAAATGAAGAGTAAATCAGTCTTACACACTTGTCAACAGGCTCATTCCAACCCAGAGCTCCCACATCCATTTACCTTGTAAGTCGCTTGAACAATGTGTTCTTTTTGATTTGGGTATGTAAAGGAAAATTATCTGCTTCTTTCCAATGCTAATACTATGAATCTGAATAAAGATACAGCAAAGATATAGGTGGAAGACTTTAGGGGGTTGAGAGTTCAAGTAAATAAAAGACAAACATGTTTTTTTTCTTCCTTTCTCCCCTCTTTTAGAATCAGATTTAACATTGGTTAACAGTACTATAGAATTTGGGAGTTAGTGCACATGATACACTATTCAAGAACCTGGATTCAAGCCCCCTGCAGGGGGAAAGCTTCATGAGTTGTGAAGCAGTAGTGCAGATATCTCTCCCTACCTCCCACTCTCCCTCCTTCTTCATTGATGTTTGCCTGTCTCTGTCCAATAAATAAGTAAATAAATAAATGAAATTTTAAAGAGGGGGCTGGGTGGTGATAGAGTGCACCTGTTATAATTTAGGAGTTATAGTTTCACACCTACAGATTTTTGCAGTATTTAGCACGCTGTATTTTGTTTTGATTTTAATGCCAAAAATAAGCTGGGGCATGTTACCCAGTCTGTCCTCAAGTATTGAAGATGCAGAATATGTGGATAAACAGAATTCTTTCCCCTCTCTGTCTCACTCTCTCTTTTTAACCAGGGCACTGCTCAGCTCTGGCTTATGGTTGTATGTGAGGGGTGCATTGAACCTGTGACTTTGGAGCCTCAGGCATGAAAGTCTCCACATAATCATTATGCTATCTATCCCCCCACCCCCGAGAATTCTTTTCTCAATGTAAATATAGAGCTATAGAGTATAATGGGGCAAAGGCTCTCAGAGTCACCTGGCCACCTCTATAGTCATATAAAGGGTGAAACTGAGGCCCAAATAAAGTAAATGATTACATAAAGGTTGTATAGATAGTGTTTGTATTCCAGAATGTCCAGAATGTTTATTTTCATTCTCTTGTACTATTTTAAATAATACCAAAACAACCAGCTGAAAAGTGAAATTATGATCGGGCTGGGTTTGTTGTGATATTTCAGAGAAGCTCTTTTAATCCAATTAAATCTCAAAAATTGAACAGATGTATGTTCAGCTGAATAAGGTTACTTGGGGAGATAGCCTTGAAAGACAATGAGTCGGGTCATATTATAATATTAGCCTCTGAGGTCTTTATGCTTCATTATTATTCCTGCTACTGAACTTTGGGTACATTTCAGCGCTGTTTGCTTGCTTATGGAAACTCGAGCAAGCAGAATCCTTTCATTTGTTCATCTCTATTACTCATTCAAGCTTTCCACTTCATACAGTAGTGTGAGTAATCGATCTATTTTGAGAAGGCTTGAAATCAGATAGATTTCAAATATAAACTTTATTCATGTTTCCTAGGCCCTAACACCTCAAGGATGACTCTTGAATTTGTGTTCAGGCTTCATTGTGAACACCATTTTGGCTACTTAACCTTCCAGTTGGTGCACTGTTTTTTTGTTCACTATTTCCCTCATTATAACCATTATCAGTATTAGGTTGGATAACATCAGGGAATTACCACCCAGGTTTTCCTGACTAGGGAAAAGATACAATGGAGATAAAAGCAGCTGCTTTCTAAATGTGTGGTTTAGCTTAACTCTGATTCTTTAAGAGCAGTTTGCTGTGTGATATGGAGGCAAAGAAAAGTAATCCATGTATATTCTGCCTGATAAATCCCATCAATATAGTGTTGACTGGGAGTGGTAGTAGATACCTTTACAGGTGATTTTTATTATTTATTTATAAAATGGAAGCTTTGACAAGACCATAGGATAAGAGGAGTACAATTCCATATAATTCCCACCACTAGAACTCTGTATCCAGTCCCCTCCCTTGAAAGCTTTCCTATTCTTTGTCCCTCTGGGAGTATGGACCCAGGATCATTATGGGGTGCAGAAGGTGGGAGGTCTGGTGATGTTTTTAAGAATACTTTATTCATTTTATTTCAGAGAGAAAGAGATCTAAGCACTTCTCAGCACTGACTGATAGTGAATGGTGTCAAGGATAAACCTGGGGCTTCAGAGCCTCAAGCAAAAGAATCTTTTGCATGACCATTATGCTATCTCCGTAGCTACAAGTGATATTTGAAATAATTCAGGGCTCGTCTTCTCTGTTTCTTCCACCCCCAGTGTTATTCCCACATACACAGAAGTTTGATTCTGGAGCCACACTGCCATTTAGAAAGAGCCACTTTCTCAGTAAATCATCCTGTAAACTGAGGATAACTGCAAGATGATTCATCTTCAGTTCCTTATACTCTTGGGAAGGCCTTTTTCCTACTTTCTGTCCTCTGTGTTTCTACTGCATCTCTGTCATTGTTGCAAATCAATGTCCTTTCTTACCTGTGGTTTATGCATACATGTTACAGATTTCACTGAAAGGAAAACTTTGAATGACAACAGACCACAGCATAGCTCTGGCGTATGTGGTGTTGAGGGTTAAACCTGGAGCTTCAGGCATGTAATCTGGCGTTCTTGCCACTGAGATATCTTGCCAATCTTGAAATCAGGCTCCATTTGTATTAGAATTCCGGTGGTAGGTTCCAGATACTACCATGATGTCAAACGGACTTCCCTAGACAGATGACCCCACCAATGTGTCCTGGAGCTCCGCAGGATCTAATATTCACTCGTAAAGTGTTTTGTAGTATGAATGTAATGGTCAGTTGTGCCTGTAGAGAAGGAGTGAGGTCACTTACAGAATAAAGGCATAGGGCCGGTGAGACAGAGCAACACACTCAAGCACTGACTCAAGGGACACAGCTTGATCCCTAGCACCACCATATGCAATAGCAAAGTAGTGCTCTGGTCTCTTTCTCTCTCTCTGTCGTGAACAGATATCTTTCTCTCTCATGAATAAATATTTTTAAAGTTTTTAAAATATTTTCACATTTTATTTATTTATTTATTGGATAGAGGTGGAGAGAAATTGAGAGGGGTGAAATAGAAATAGAGTCAGAGAGAGAGAGGGGGAGAGAAAATTGCAGTGGTGTTTCACCACTCTTGAAGTTATCCCTGCAGGTGAGGCTGGGGGTTTGAACCTGGGTCCTTGAACATGGTAATGTGTGCGCTCAATCATGTGCACTAGCCACCCCCAGTACCTGCCGAAAAATCTTTTTTTTTTTTTTTAAAGACAGCATGACATAAAGACTGTGTAAAGTAGATGAAGGTGGTAATAATGATATGGGCTGACAGATGGTGATAGCCGCTCATTCGTATTCTCTTTGATTGTCTCCATTTCTTCTCTCCTAGGATTTTCTGATGTACCCTAATGTCTACATAGCTACAAGGGCTCTTTACCACCGTAAGTGCCACCCTGACCCCAAACCACTCCAAACTCCAGAATCAAGGCAAAATGGATGCTGCAATGACAGACGATTTCCAACAAATCCTGCCTATTGAACAGCTGCGCTCTACTCATGCTAGCAATGATTATGTGGACCGGCCTCCAGCCCCCTGTAAACAGGCCCTCTCCAGCCCTTCCCTTCTTGTGCAAACCCACAAATCTGATTGGTCCCTGGCTACTATGCCTCCTGCTCTTCCCCGTAGTCTCAGCCAGTGCCATCAATTGCAGCCCTTGCCTCAGCATCTGAGCCAATCTAGCATTGCCAGCTCAATGTCCCATAGCACCACTGCCTCTGATCAAAGGCTCTTGGCCAGCATGACACCCTCACCTTCAGGCCAGTCCATCATCCGAACCCAGCCTGGGACAGGGGCTCACCCAAAGGCTGCCGGTGCTCTGAAGGTAGAAGCTGAGCAGTCTGCAGCGCAGCACAGTGAGCACCTCTTCATCTGCGAGGAGTGTGGGCGCTGCAAGTGTGCCCTGTGCACAGCGGCTCGCGCTCTCCCATCCTGTTGGCTGTGCAACCAGCGTTGCCTTTGCTCTGCCGAGAGCCTCCTCGATTATGGCACTTGCCTCTGTTGTGTGAAGGGCCTCTTCTACCATTGCTCCACCGATGATGAAGACAACTGCGCTGATGAGCCCTGCTCCTGTGGGCCTAGCTCTTGCTTCGTCCGCTGGGCAGCCATGAGCCTCATCTCCCTCTTCCTACCCTGCCTGTGCTGCTACCTGCCTACCCGTGGATGCCTCCATCTGTGCCAGCAGGGCTATGATAGCCTCAGGCGACCAGGCTGCCGCTGTAAAAGGCACACCAACACTGTGTGCAGAAAGATCTCTTCTGGTAGTGCACCCTTCCCCAAGGCCCAGGAGAAGTCTGTATGACCTCCCCACAAAATGGATCCAGAGCTTTCTCTTTCTAACCCCTATCAGAAAAGCATAGGCCTCATTTTGAAGAGGGGGAGAAGGAGTAAAGTAGCCAAAGTTAGGGCTTTACCAATTTTGTTCCTGCAGTTTCAGAGGAAGGACCAAGTATATCCTGGCGTAGGATGCCTTGTTCTTTCTCATAGTATCTACCCTAGTCCCCATCAACCTTTTCACATCCTGCCAGTTCGGCCCTTATGGCTGTCATGGCAAATTCAGGTGATATATAGGCATGAGTTTGGACACTGAGGACTGACAGAGCCAGCAACGTGGAGGTGAATGGGCTCCCCAGTGAAATGCCTCTCGATGCAGGCTCTGAGCGTCACTCTGCTTTCCACAGTGCCTTTGAAAGCTTTCTTCTACGATGGTTTTCACAGGGACACGTGGAACAGCGTTCAATCTTCCAGGGAATCTGACCCCTTCTCCTTGTTTACTCCCATTCTCCTCTGCAGGCTTCTCTTTCCGCCACTTCGTTCATCATTCCGTTTTGTTTTCCTCCTCCCTCAATCTCAGCTTTTCTACCTTTGCTTCTCCTCTATTGTCTTTCTGTTCCTTTCTGCTCTCTCTCCCTCAGACAACTTGGTTTTCTGCTTGCAGAAAAACTTATCTCTGGTTTTATATCTCTTTGTCTGCCCCTCTTTACCTGCTCCTCTTTCTCTAACATGTCCAAAAGTGCTGTTTTTCCATAGGTGTTTCCTTTGACACCAAACTTTGCTATGCTGTACTACTTACCAATTTTCATTAAGGGAAATGGATTACTGTAATGAACTCATCACTAGCAATAGTCTGTACCCTGATGTGTTTGTGTGCTCACAACCACACTGACCTGCTTGTGAGTATCTGAGGCAAAGTTATCTTACATTTCCCGGTTTCATTAGTTGGAGTTTGACTCCCTCTCCCAATAATCGACTTATAGTACTGACAGATTCCACTAGCATGCTGAGTAGGATAGGAAATCAGGATGCTCATAACTTTGTATGTCTGACCCAAGTGCCAAAGGCAGACGTGCTTTATAGCTAAATGAACAAAGCAAAGGATATTACAGAGGTCAGTTCTCTCTTAGAAGCTAACTGCCCTGAGACTGCATGGCTCAGGCCTTAATATTGGACATAAAAAGTCATAATACTTTAGAGCTGGAAGGAATCTTAACTGTCAATCTAGTTCAATGCCCTGATTTTACAGATGGAAGAACTGAGGCCTGGAGATAGGAAGGGATTTGCCCAAGGCTACACACCGAGTTAATAGAGTTGGGGTTGGAATACAGGCCTTTCTGACTCCTAATTTAATATTCTTTAACCTGCAACATTATGTTATAGGGCTTTTCTCCTAGGACTCTATTAGCAGTGATGGAAATCCATTCCCATTCACTTACTTTTCAGGAACCATGCCAAGTGAGTGTGGTGGAGGAAGGGTAATGTAACTATCAGGTGTTAATGCTACCGCTCCCCCCCTCCCAGTGGATATCACCTTTGGCTCTGTCACCTTGTTGAAGCTTAATCATGGCAAAGAAAAGCTTAAGGAAGCCCTAACCAAGCTGTATTTTCGCAACTGTACCTGCTCTTTGCTGCACACACTGTGCTTGCTTCTGGCTTTGTCTGCAGTGGCAGTTGCCTGAGAACCTAAATTTCAACAACAGTGGAAACTGAGATGAAGGATGCATAATGCAGATAACTGACTTCTCTTTCTAAAATACCAAGAGCCTGTGCTGTGAATCCCGGTCAGTGGGAAAAGGCTGCAGTGGTGATGGCAGGCTCCTAAAGACTGCTGCTAAAAGAAAAATTGGGTATTGTTTCCTTCTGTGAGTGGTGAATCAGAAATTCACTTAAGGGATTCAGAGGTTAAGGGCACTTGCTTGAAATCAAGGTGCTCCAACTTAGTTTAAGACTTCCAGACTCTAACTTTATATATCATCTCTTCAAGTGTGCATGGATGTTTATTACAAGGTGGAGAGGTGGGGAGAAATGTGGAGTCATACACAGGGGAAGAAGAAAGGCACATCTGCATCCCTTTGTTGCATAGATAACTAGAGAAATGTGTGCCACTCAGCCTTTGTTGGTTCTGACTCTTCCTGAAGTGTACTGACATGTGGGCTGCACATAGCCCCACACCTTCACTTACACCTCCTCTTCTAGAATTGCTTTGCTCTATTTTTGTATATATAAATATGTTATGGTTATTATTAATATTGTTAATGATATTGCTGCAAATGGTGCCATATATAAGGTTTGGCTTCTTGGAACATTTATAAACCCAAACCAATACCTGTAACCTCTTATGTTGCTTTCAGATCCTTCCATTTTAAGTGACATTTAAAAAAATCTTACAATTCTGCTTGACTGAACTTTGAACTTATCAACTCCTAAAAGCTGTGCCCAGTTCTCTGGGTCAAGCTGGATGGTGATGAGTAGCAACACATACTCCTCCCTGCTTCTGCCTGCAATTTGCTTAGAGCTGAGATATATAAAGATTCTGTGACACTAGTGCATTGTTCCTGGAGCTAAAGTTATTCTAGGATGTCTGCTTATTAGTTTCAGGGCCCAGATTAAAACAAGGCCCACTTCTTTGATAGCTCCTTGATATCCCAATCCTGCAGTCCTTACTCAGGCAAATTGTACACTGCCAGAGGGGTCCTGGGCTCTGCCATACACCCAAAGGAGCCCTTCTCAGTGTATTTCTAAATGGCCTTACACTTGGTGAAAGAAACTGAAGGGTTACTCAAATGCAGTTGCAATTTGCAGTCTGCTGCTGAGTCAGGGCTTTCACCTGTGTCCAAGTTGGCCTGATATGGACTGCATCTGGTTTACGTATAGATGGGTCCTGTTGGGATATGCACACAGATGTGTGAGTGAGTGTGCATATGTATCCCTTCTGTGAGATATGTATGTATATATACATCTTCATGTATATATACATATATGTATGTAAATATATATTCACACATCTCTATATATTTTAATGTATTGCACATGTATATTTAAAATATATACGAAAGAACTCTAAATCCTGCAGAGAGGCTCTGTTTTCATTATTTTTCTACTTTGTGTCATGTACTGTACAAACAGGAATATTTAGAGGGAGCTTTCCGCTTAGATTTTTTTGCAGTGAAGTCATCCATTCATTACCCCCAATTCTACTGCTTTCCACATATGGCCCAGCCAAGAGTTTTCTGTTGGGTCCTGCCCATCTTCCCTCATCACTGCTGTTACAATGAATATAGTGAACACTCACATAGCCTACTATGTGCTGAATATTATTTTAAGCACATTATCTGTTAGCACATTCAGTTCTCAAAATAACTCCACAATGTAATTCCCATGTTAAAAATGAGGAACCTGAAGCACGGAGAGGTTAAGTGAGTTTTCAAAGTTAATACATCATGTGACGTGGAGCTAAGATTTGGACCTCGACTGTTCGACTCTCAAGTCCGTATCTGTAGCATAGTGTAGACCTTTCTGGAGTAAGAAGACACAACTGCTTAACAGATCTTTCCCGAACTCCATTTTACTTGTAGCCTTATTTGAAATAAATGTGCTTCTAGATCAGGAGTGAAACAGTAGTTATAGGCAGTGCATATTAGCTATCTTGCTTTTCAAAATGGTGGCATCACAAACTGCTCCACTACTCTATTACTGGATGCATTTCTCAGAGAGCTTATGGTGCAGTGTTAGTAAGGAAATATTTTCACTGGTGCCAGAAGTGATGTTTTTTTGCCTTCTCTTTATGGATCTGGGCAAACAAATTCAATTTCTTTCTATAGAAAGTAGGACTAAAACTTTCTTGAAACTTGAAATTAATTGAAACTGCTTGCATTCAAATTTCTTTATTATATTGAGTGCATCTTTCTGATTCAAATGTAAGCAGTCCACTGATGACCTCTAATCAGTGTCTGAACTTTCCTTATCACCCCTTTAAATCTTTTATGCTGGCAGCATTTCACAGACATAACGACCTTTAACAAAGACCTACTCCAACATTGCTATTTTACAGGTGAAGATGATGTAAAGGGGAAAAGACCTGTCCAGAGCCAAACTATTTGGAGTTAGAGTAGAACCATGACTTAATGCCAGACTTTCTGACCTTTAGAGTCTCCGTTTGAGTTTCTTAGAGAACAGAGCTGGAAACAAACATCAATGTGCAAACTAAGTACGAGTGTGGAAAAGGGGCTAGGGTAGAGAAAGAAAGAGCGAACAGAAAGAAGTGAGCACATCACTGGACTGACTACAATGAGTTTCATGGCAGGCTGATTTCCCAACAGATTAGGACAGATCATACTACAGATCCATACAGTCCATGTCATTGAGGAAGGGAAAAAAAAACTCAGCTCTTACTGCTTATCTCTTTAGTCACGCTTTCCTCATGGTGTATGAATTGCCACTGGACTTCCTGATAGTGTACGTATCAGTGCCCAGGCATAGCTCTTGGCTTCTCATACCTCAGCAACATGAAGTTAACAGGTTTTAGGAGAATATAGGGAGATATGTGAACACCACCACCAGGGTGGTGCTTTTCCCTTACATTTTTAATCATGTTAATTCAAAATGAGTATCCTACCATCTTAAAAGTGCATAAGGTTTTATCATGATGTTCAGAAATGTAATAAGCTCACCTTCCGAAACTGTGTCTCCCAGGCTTGTTTCAAAGGATTCCTTTCTACATGGAAATGAAATTGCTAATTCAGCTAGAGGAGAAACAAAACTTCAGAATATCCTGCTTAGTATAAAAAGAAACACCTTCTTACCAAAATTTTCAAGTATGTGTCTAAAACAATTCATGTACACAAATGCACATATGTTATTTCAGACTCCAAAACCATAATAGCAAGAAAACTGATAAGCTTAACATATTTGGGGAAAACAGTCAAACAATTTATTTTGCAACATGAAAATAAAACACTGTTATTGTATTTTTGTTTCAGCCACTGATTATGATGATATCACACAGATAACATTTTAAGAATCATATTCTCTTTTACTCACTTATAAAATAGTTCCCTATACCCCGTCTATCGTTTTTATATGAACTCTAAGTATTTTGCTGTTTAAAAAAATCCCATTACTACAGTTTCATATGTATGGGCAGTACTATAAAGGCTTTGAATACATACCACTGATTAGTTTCTTGTCTTCTCATATAAGAAAAGATGAACATAAAAGAGTTATTAAAATTTAATAAGATGAATTATGAAATCAGGTGTTACTATGGTCTCTTTTATATCTCTACTCTGATGTATAGTATGGATTCCAAGTGTCACATGTTTCTGCAATCCCCACACACCTGGCCTTTTTAGCCTTTCCTATTCCTTTAGTGTTAGTTCCAAAGTTTTACTTGCTCAGATAAAAAAAATAAATAAACAACTTGTAGTCATCCATGAAACTTTTCATGAGTTCAGAATGAAACCAGGATTCTGTTCTGGTGATTTAGGCTAGATTGCACATGTCCATTAATATCCATTTTTTACTCTCTAGCTTAAGATTTGATAATACTAAAATTATTAGTCCACTTATCCTATATTTTTATCTTGATCCTTAAATTTATCATCACAACATAATCCATCTTAATACTTTTGAAGGCCAAGATGCCCAAGACACATAGCCTTCCAGGGAAGGCTTCTTGGGAGTAATGCTGCTCATTTAGGAGTCTCACTAATGACAAATCAAAGTTACCTACTTTGCTCCCAAATGCTCTTGCTGACCAGTTCCCTGGGTGTGAAGAATGGTAACCCTAACACAGCCTGGTCTTTTGATATTTTGATTTATTGATTTCTAATGTTTTATTTATTTGATAGAGACAGAAATTGGGAGAGGAGAGAGAGAGAGAGAGAGAGACCTGCAGCCCTGCTTCACCATTCAACAAGGGGGACCAGGAGCTTGAACCTGGATCCTTGTGCACTCAATCTGGTGCACTATCACCCAGCCCCATTTGTCATTCTTCAGCTTATAGGTAACCCTTTTGACTATGCCAAATAATGGCTGTATCTCCAATAGCAAAATACACCGATGACAAGGGTCTAGAAGCCTCTAGTTCCTTGAAGATGGCTGAAAGTTGCTAAAGGGGAAAATGCCATTCATTCAGGCAACTATTTTAATTTTGCTAATACAACGCTTTAGCCTCAAGTCACCCATATGTTTCCTATTATGGTAAGATGAGATGAACCATATAGGCATCCTGTTGGCTTATTTTGAACCTATGCCCAAAAGCCTAAAGAAAGAACAAATAATTCTCTTGACCCTTTTATACTGGGCCTACACTTTAATCTGAGAATCCCAAATCTTGCCACTGTGAAGACACAAAGAAATTCTAAAGACAAAATCCAAGACAGCCAATGATGCTGCTCACCTAGGAACATGTAGACTTTGCCATGTGCATGATCTATATTCAAACCTTGGCCACACTGCACTGAGGGAAGCCTTGATGTTATGTTATCTCTCCATTGGTTCTTTCTCCTTCTATCTAAAATAGGCAGCTCTCAGTGATGAAGCCCCAGCAATTACAAAAAAAAAAAAAAAGGAAATCCAAGGAAAAGAAAACATATTTTCTTTTTTAATAGTAAAGACTGTTTGACTTAAACAAGTGTATGTCTAACTTTTTTCTAAAAGGTCTCTTTCCAGTGATGGTTTGTTTGTCTTAACACTTAAGCCATATTGAAAGAAAAGGTCTTCAGATAAGTGAGCTAAGTCAGAAAGATAAAGACGAGTATGGGATGCTCCCACTCATAAACAGAAGTTGAGAAAGAAAAACAGAGAGGGAAACTCAAAGCAGGATTTGAATGAATTTGGAGTAGGGCACCAAAGTAAACTTCTGGGTTGAGGGTGAGGGTGGATGTTCAGCATCATGGGGCAGGGGGTGGGGCGGAGGTGGAATGGGACACAGTTTTTGGTGGTGGGAATGGTGTTTATGTACACTCCTATTAATTTCTAGTCATATAAATCACTATTTAATTAATATGGGGGGGGGAAATTGATTGAATGTCTCAAACTTTTTAATGCACAGACCATAGACTGAGTTTGATATGTTGACTCTTTTAAAAGCTTAGACCTGGGAGAACAGAGGCAACTGGTGGCACAGCTATATACAAATAATGCCAAAGGACATAAATTATGGTGATGTGTATGATACAGCAAATCCTAACAAAGGGATTTTTCAGAGTTAACCAAATTGCCAAATAATGTGATTATAGCAATAAATATTGCCTTCTTAAACCCTAAGATAGCAGGAACCTCCCACTTCCTCTATAGAGCCTATATTTCCCCAGTCCTGGAACCTCTAGAACCTCACTTTCCTGCATGTTTTTTCAAATTTATACCAAATGATATTGCATCTGCTGATCCCAACTTAATCAATGCAACAAATACCTCGGCCTGCTTCACTTCAGACTGTGTCCAGGGACATCAGATGTGGAATGTCAACCCTTCAGCCTCATTACTCAGGTGAGACCTTTCCTTTTATAGGATTCTCTAATTCCATTCCAGGTGGTTCACTTCCTAACAAAGTTCCAAAACATAAATATAGACCAGATCCCATGAGATAGGATATATGTTCACATGTATCCATAAATTAGGGCAAATATATATACTTGAAAGCAAAAGTACACAATAGTCTGCAGTGAGTCAGTATGAAGTTCATAATGAAACAGTGTCTACTTAGACTTAGATACCCTCCTGACCTACGTCCTATTACACTTCCCTCACTCACTCCAAAGCTAACTTTATCAAAGCAATGACTTCAAAAGCTGAATAAGGGCAAGAGACTGGCCTACTTTAATGATGACTTTTTAGTCACTATCAGGCCACCCCATCAGCTGAGGCCCTATTCAGGGAGTCCTGAGATTCCCAAACAGATATCATGGGCCTAGACCTGGAATAAATCCCTATATACATTGTTACTGGTCATCTATATCAGGAAAAACAAAATAGACTCCTTTGTGGGCCCCCATAAGACATTGCCCTCAACTTATGGTAGAGGGCAATGTAGAGAATGTTCCATCCTCCAAAGGGAGGCTGGACAACATACTCTATGCTACACCTGAGGAAGATGGGTCCTGATATTGGAGCAGCTTGGAACATTCCTACTCATGACCACAGAATGTGATCTCAGTCAGATATACAGGGATGCAGAGGTCACATAGGCTCCTAAGCTGAATATGGGCCCCAGATCAGATCAAATCGATGGGGTTTACAGTCAACAATATTTAGACACTTTTCCCATATTTGGGAGCTACTCTCTTCCCTCATGCAGATTTCTGGTCCTTTTTCCAGCCATGATATTATCTCCCCAGACAATAATTTGGATCCACCTGCATATCAGATTTCAATCTCAGCGGAAAAAAAAAAAACTAGTATTAAAAAAAAAAGAAGGAAATAAAAGGCCTTCAGAATAGAGGTTACTTAGAGGGGAGGGTTAGGAAGGGATCCCAATAATCTCTGGTGGAGGGATATTGGCATTTTGGTGGTAGACACAGTTTGTTAACACATTGTGAAGAGGCATGAAATTTAACTATTAGAACATACACACTTATAAAACCATTACTTTAATAGAAAATAAAACCAATGAAAGATGTCCCTGGTGAATATCTATAGCTCATTATTTTTGCAAGTTTTTCTCAAAATAAAGGAATATTAACTTGTAAAAAAAACAATGAAAGAGTGGGAAGTAATAGTAAAAAAAAGAAATGCTATCAAAAATAATCATGTGAATGAAAAATACTCTCAAATT
This sequence comes from Erinaceus europaeus, assembly GCF_950295315.1. Classification (NCBI taxonomy): domain Eukaryota; kingdom Metazoa; phylum Chordata; class Mammalia; order Eulipotyphla; family Erinaceidae; genus Erinaceus; species Erinaceus europaeus. Next base: position 330,869 of record NC_080185.1, on the reverse strand, counting down.
CATTTTACTTCTCTCACCTAAAGTACCTTATCATTAACCTCATGGCTCATTTATTCTCTTGGACTCTATTTTGTCCTTGACTCATATCTAGAGCCTTTATTCTATTTTACTTTTATTGATGATTTAATACTGAGTTACAAAATTATGAGATAACAGGGGTATAATTCCACACCTTTCCCACCACCAGAGTTCCGTGTTCGTATTTCCTCCATTAGAAACAGCAGTAGAGGGAGTCGGGCTGTAGCGCAGTGAGTTAAGCGCAGGTGGCGCAAAGCACAAGGACGGGCATAAGGATCCCGGTTCGAACCCCGGCTCCCCACCTGCAGGGGAGTGGCTTCACAGGCGGTGAAGCAGGTCTGCAGGTGTCTGTCTTTCTCTCCCCCTCTCTGTCTTCCCCTCCTCTCTCCATTTCTCTCTGTCCTATCCAACAACAACAATAATAATAACTACAACAATAAAACAACAAGGGCAACAAAAGGGAATAAATAAAATAAAGAAAGAAAGAAAGAAACAGCAGTAGTTCTCACAAGGTCACAGATAGGGGATGACATATATAAATATAGATGTATATATATATGTATGTTTACGTATATACATATATATATCCCCATTTTTCTATGTTCCTGTCTTCTCTTCCTAAGTCACCCCTACACCTGATACTACTTCCAAATGTCCTTCCTTTTCCCCTCTTCTCTCTCTGGGTCCTGGTAAGATTGGAGTTCAGAGCCCTCTGGTTTCCTTCCCCTAAAATTTTCCCCCTTCTGGGAGTATAGACCAAAATTCTTTATGGGGTGCATAAGGTGGGAGTTCTGGCTTCTGTAGTTGCTTCTCTGCTGGACATGGGTGTTGGAAGGTGGATTCATATACCCAGCCTCTTTCTTTCTTTCTTTCTTTCTTTCTTTCTTTCTTTCTTTCTTTCTTTCTTTCTTCCTTTATTATTTATAAAAAGGAAACATTGACAAACCTATAGGATCAGAGGGGTACAACTCCACACAATTCCCACCACCAGAACTCCACATCCCTTCCCCTCCCCTGATAGCTTTCCTATTATTTAACCCTCTGGGAGTATGGACCCAAGGTCATTGTGGTATGCAGAAGGTTGAATGAAGGTTTGGCTTCTGTAATTGCTTCCCCACTGAATATGAGCATTGACTGGTCAATCCCTACCCTCAGCCTGCCTCTCTCTTTCCCTAGTGGGGCAGAGATCTGGGGAAGTGGGGCTCCAGGACACATTAGTGGGGTTGTCTGTCCAGGGAAGTCTGATTGGCATCATGCTAGCATTTGGTATCTGGTGGCTGAAAAGAGAGTTAACATACAAAGCCAAACAAATTGTTCACCAATCATGAACCCAAAGGCTGGAATAGGCAGATGAAGAGTTGGGGAAGTCTCCGTTTTGTAGATAACTATTAGGTATATTTTAGTTATATTCCAAAGGGCCTGTGGCTATATTAGTTTTTTTTTTTCTCCCCTCACCCCCTGCCCTGAGCCTGAAGTCTGATATGCAGATGAATCCAAGTTATTGCCTGGGGAGATGATGTCATGGCTGGAAAAAGGATCAGAAAGCTGGATCAGGGAAGAGAGTAACTCCTATATATGGGAAAAGTGTACAAATATTATTGACTTTAGACCACATTGATTTGATCTAGGGCCCATATTCAGCTTAGGAGCCTATGTAACCTCTGCATCTCTGTAGGTCTGAGCTCACATTCTGTGGTCATGAGTAGGAACATTCCAAGCTGCCCCAATATCAGGACCCATCTTCCTCAGGTGTAGCATAGAGTATATTGTCCAGCCTCCCTTTGGAGGATGGAACATTTTCCACCGTTGTTGATCCAAGGTGAGGGCAAGATCCTATGGGGGCCCATAAAGGGGTCTATTTTGTTGTTCCTGATAGAGTACCACCTCAGCATGCTTCACTTCAGACTGTGTCCAGGGATGTCAGTCATGGAATGTCAACCCTGCAGCCTCATTACTCAGGTGAGACCTTTTCTTTCATAGGATTCTTTAATTCTGTTCCAGGTGGTTCACTTCCTAACAAAGTCTCAAAACCTAGATATAGGCCAGCTCCCGTGAAATAGAGCATATATTCACATTTATCCGTAAATCAGGGTAAAATATATACCTGAAAGCAAAAGTACACAATAGTCTGCAGTGAGTCAGTATGAAGTTCATAATGAAATAGTGTCTACTTAGACTTAGATACCCTCCTCACCTACGTCCTATTACACTTCCCTCACTCACTCCAAAGCTAACCTTATCAAAGCAAGGACTGCAAAAGCTGAATAAGGGCAAGAAACTGGCGTACATTAACGATGACTCTTTAGTCAGTATTAGGACACTCTGTCAGCTGGGGCCCATTCAGGGAGTCCTGAGATTCCCAAACAGACATGATGGACTTAGACCTGGAATAAATCCCTCTCTCCATTGTTACCGGTCACCCCCAGCCTGTTTCTATCTTTCCTTAGTGGGGTAGGCCTTTGGAGAGGGGAGGTCCAGGACACATTTTTGAGGTCTTCTGCCCAGGAGGGTCATGATGGAATCAGTAGCATCAGAAATTTCTTATATAGCCCTTATTTTTATTCCAAACTCCTATAGCCTTTCCACTGGGGGAGGAGAGAGAGAGAGAGAGAGAGAGAGAGAGAGGAAGAGAGAGAGAGAGAGAGAGATGGACTTGATATCTACCTTAGAGGTTCAGAGTCAGTGCCCACTAATAGCTTTTCACTCCTTTCTAAGACATGTCCCATAGTATTTGGATCTTCCACTAAATGACAAGGTTTGCCTTCTTCAGAGAGAAGTACCAGAATGGATTATGGATTAGTGACTTTCCCTAGATTGACTTCTGAGTCAGTGTACTGCTGTGGAAAGTATAGTACCCTGAGACCAATTAAATCAGAATCTTTGGAGGTGGAGGCTAGGAATGGACTTTTTTTTTTTTAACTCCTGAGTGATCATAATGCACAAACAGGACTGAGAACCAAATCACCTCATTCTATAAATGCAAGTGTTGAGACTGAGAGATGGGAAGTGATTTAACTCCTAATCATACAGTGAGTTGAAGATAAAGTTAAGGGAATGAGAATCTTAGTCTGCTAACACCCAGACCAGCATTCGTGCCTAACCATTCTACCCTGTGCCCTCTCTGTACCTTTACTTTCCTCCTCTATAAAATGAAAAGTAATAAAGCCTACATACTTGGTGAGAGGCATTAAAGCTGGATTATTTTTTAATGTACAAGATTTGAAGTATAGCAGAGGAATGCTATACTTGAGGGACTTAATAGGAGGTTAAATCTAAAACAACAATGAAAACTGTCGTTTCCAAGTCAATCACCTGCCTGATAACATGTTTCAAGATTGAGTACAGTGTGCTGGGTTGTCTGCATTCTTTTAAATGGAACTTTGCCTCAGTACCAAATAAATTAGGAGTTGAAGGCATAAATCAAATTTGTTTTCTTCCCTCATGGTGGTAGAGATCAGACACACACACACACACACACACACACACACACACACACACACACACACACACACAGTGGGATATATGGACTTCTTCATACTGATCATTTATAGCATGACCCTAAAACTGAATGAGTCCAGGGTTTCTATGGAACTTGCAGATACCATTCTTGATTCCTTTCAGGGGGTTGGGAGAGGATTAGGAGTTCCAAAAAGGATATGTCATCTGAAAGATTGTATATACAGGAAACCAGCAGTTAGGATGGCCCCAAAGGAGAAGCAAGTGCTAGAGAAGCCAGAAAGGAAGGGACTTTTTGACTTGATTAGTCTGAGGAAGTAGACTATTTGGGTATCTAGTACCTCCAGAATGATGTGTAACTGTAAAAAACACATTTCCCAAACTCTAATACCTTACAACAGGCTACCTAGACCCATTCCTGTTCCATCCATCCCAGACATTAGGAATTTCCTTAGGGGGCTGCTTCTATTCCCCCAGGAGTCATACATCTGGCTACTTGTTTATTTGGTAAAAAAAAAAAAAGGAATTATGTACCATTTATAAAATGAACCTCTTGTGTCTTCTTTATTTTGAAAGTATAATACACATTCCTACTTTATCATCCACTTTTGCCAACAACTTTTTAAGAATTTGAGGGCTATTTCAAAATACAGAAATATATTTATTTAACAAAGCACTCCTTTATCCTCTTATTTGAGGCATGCTAATGAACAGAAAGCAAGTCATGATGAAACATAGCAATCCTATATGCCACACTGAGTTAGTTTTAAAATCTATTTGGTAAACCCATCTTCATTTCAACTTGAAATGCTTTCTTTTTAAGGGAGAAGTAGAGAAACAAGAAATTAGTGGAAATCAAGAAGTATAATGATGGGAATTTTAAAACTAGATTTGACTAAGGCAGGGTTTATCTTTCAAATAATTAAGTGATGAGCTGTGTTCAGGAAAATTAGGTTACTGAGAATATGTTTCAGGGTCTATGATTTCATATAAAAGAAAACTAGAAAGTGTCCCTGTTAATAGATACACTGCCAACGAAGTGTTTGCACTTTATCCAACAACAGTTACAACAAGAAGTCAATATGAATTGCACAAGATAGTATGTAGATAAAAGAAGAAATTCAAAGGGTCAAAGGTGGTTGTGGCACCAGTTCACCATCATTAATAGTAGGGACATTTTAATCTATTTCAAGAGAAATTTGATGGAGAGTAGCCCAAAGAAGGAGAACAGGAGGGAAATTATTGCATAAAAGACTAGAGCAAAACTTGAAGACCAGAGGCAACAATGAATTTATAATCAGAAATTATAACGACACAAGACTCTGAGATGGAAGGAGCCAGCCTTAATGAAGTTCAGCTAAACAATTATAGTAGTCTCCACCACATACTAGGCACCTTTGGCTAGGTTTCTTTGGCATTCTCTATCTGGTTTTGAACCCAGGAACCATGACTTTAAATATTTTGTACTCTTTTTAAATTTTTTTAAATTTCTTTATTGGAGTATTAATGTTTTACATTCGACAGTAAATACAATAGTTTATACATGCATAACATTTCTCAGTTTTCCACATAACATTATAACCCCCACTCAGTACTCTGCCATCCTTTTTGGACCTGTACTCTCCCCCCTCACTCACCCCAGAGTCTTTTGCTTTGGTGCAATACACCAACTCCAGTTCAGGTTCTACTTGTGTTTTCTCTTCTGATCTTGTTAATACTTTGTACTCTTAACTACTAGAATCTAATTATTTCTGGTATGAAATTCTATGAGTAAAGTCACAGTATTTTCCAATTTACTCAGGAAGTCTTAGTTAAGAGTAATTTTCTATAATATTTAAAAGTATCTCAATTGTTATCAGAATTCCTGAAGGAGAAAATAGAGATAGAGTAACAAAGACGGGCCAAGCTGTGGTGCGCCTGCTTAAGCACACACATTACAGTGTACAAGGACCTGGGTTCAAGCCCCTGGTCCCCACCTGCAGGCAGAAAGCTTCATGGGTGGTGAAGAAGGGCTGCAGGTCTCTGTCTCTTTCCATATCCCTGTCCTCCTCTCCTCTCAATTTCTCTCTGTCTCTATCCAATAGTAAATGAATTTCAAAAAAGATTTAAAAATAAAACATTTTTAAAAAGAAAGTAACAGAAACCATATTGAAAGAGTTCTTAGCAGAAAAATTCCCATACCGTGGCAACTTTCAGAACATAGACATTCTGGAAAGTGATCAAACATCCAAATTCCTGAACCCAAGACAATATACACCAAGACTCCTCATCATAAAACTATCAGAAACAAAAACAAAGAAAAGATCTGCTAGGGAAATAATGTGACATACAAAAGTAGGGCAATCAAACTTTTATCAGATTTCACACGACAAGCTCTAGAGGCAAGGAGACACATTTAAAGTGATAAAAAACAATAATTGCTGTAAATAATCAGCTCTGCAAAATTATCCTTTAGATATGAAGGGAAAATATAGATCTTCCCAAGCAGACCAAAAGTAAAGGAATGTATCACCGCCAGTTCTGCCTTGTAAGAATTACTGAATGGAATCCCAGAAGAAAAGGAGAATCAAAAGGATCGCAACTCTAAGTGAGGTGATCAACAATAGAAAACAACTCAGACCACAAACAACAGCAGTAGGAAAGAACAATGAGATAGGAAAGGGGAGGACAAAATGAGCATTCAAATGATGGTGACTCAAGAACAATTTTTTAAATAAGAGACTATTTTAGGTATACTAAGTTAGATATAACATTGACGGCCACCACAAACAAAAACATGGAAGAGACATCAACAGAAAATAAAAATACAGTAGGTGAGAAAACTACCCATACAAAGTGACAAAGATAGATGCAAATGTGAAATGGAACAACAACAAAAACAACCTCAAACTTACAGGCTGGACAAAGGTGTTCCAAGCCAATAATGCAGAAGAAGCATCAAGAACAGCTAGCTATTATGTGTCAGATAAATCATACTTTCAGGCAAGGAGGTTAATAAGAGACAGAGACGGATATGGCATAATGGTAAAAGGAATAATCCAACATAATACATAAGCATCATCAGTACAAACGCAGCCAACATAGGAGCACCAAAATATATAAAACAAGTACTAACTGACCTAAAAATAGATATCAACAGTAATAATAGGAGAGCCTAATATACCACTCACAGCAAGAGGTAAATCATTGGGACAAAAAAAAAAAAAATCAATAAGCAAAGAGCAGACTTAAATGAGGCCGCAAATGAGATGGACTTAACAGTTATATACAGACCATGCCACCCCTCCCCCAAATAAAAACACACTCTTCTTAAGTGCACAAGGAACATTTATAAGGATTGACTATATGATGGTACACAAAGAGAGCCTGAATGTGAATACTGAAATAGTAAAAAGTGTCTCTTCGATGTTCAGCAGGGAAGCAATTACAGAAGCCAGACCTTCAACCTTCTGCAACCCACAATGATATTGGGTCCATACTCCCAGAGGGTTAAAGAATAGGAAAGCTATCAGGGGAAGGGATGGGTTAAGGAGGTCTGGTGGTGGGAACTGTGCAAAGTTGTACCCCTCTTATCCTATGGTTTTGTCAATGTTTCCTTTTTATAAATAAAAAAAAATTTAAGTGTCTCTTCGAACCATGAGAGAGAGTGTGAGGTTAAAAATCAACCACACACACACACACACACACACACACACACACACACACACACACTCACACCCTCCCAAATATGGAGATTAAATACCATGCTTCTGAATAATACCTGGGTCATAGAATAAATCGAAAGAGAAATTGGAAATGACCTGCAGAACAACAAAAATGGAAAAACTGAAAGATCTCAGAATGAGGAAATAACTATTAAAGCTGCTGACCTTTCCTGGAGATTTGGTCACAGACCTTGAAGGAGAAACTGACCATCACAGTCCCTGAAATTCCAAACAAAACAAGATAAAACTAAGCCACAACATCCTAGTCCCAGGATTGCACAGCTCGAGCAGTCACTTTTCCCACTGTTCAATCCTCCAATCCCCAACATACTTCTTCATTGGGTATAAAACTCTGCTGGTCTGTGGGATACCATACTAGTCTGACTTTCTTATGTGACAGTCACTTTCAGCTTTCCTTTCAATAAACCTGCTTTGACTCTCATAGATTCGTGTCTCTCTACCTCTCCTGTGTCTCAACCCCTGTACAGTTTTCTATAAAAGACCAGCTATGAGACATCATGGGATGCAGCAAATGTAGCCCTAAGTGGAAAGTACATAGCAATACAGTCCCGCATTAACAAAGAGGAGAGATCACAAATAAACTATTAACATCACAACTGAAACAACTATAAAAGGAGAAACAAAGAGGTTCAAAAGTGAGGAGGAGGAAAAAAATAGCTAAATTCAGAGCAGAAGTTAATAACAGAAACCAAAAAGATGTTTCAAAATATCAATTAATCCAAAAGCCGATTCTTCAAAAGGGTAAATAAAATGGACAAGACATCAGCTAGACTCACCAAGGAAAACATAGAAAAAGCAGTAATTAAAAAAAATACTGATGCAAAACAAATTGGACAACCTAGATGAAATGAACACTACCTGCCAGCTTGGCCCTGAGGAAGTAGAGAGCCTGAACAGATCAACCACTAGTGCAGAAATTGAAACAGTGATAAAAAGAATATGCCTCCCCCCAAAAAGGTCCAGTTTCAGATAGATATCCTAATGATTTTTTATAAGACCTTCAAAGAAGAACTAACACTCACCCTCCTCAGACACTGCCAAAACTTTGAAATGGGGAAAACACTTCCAAACACATTCTATGAGGCCAATGACACTCCAGTCCCTAAAGCAGGAAATGACTCTATCCAAAAAGAAAACTAATAATCCAATAAGACCAAGTCAAATTCATCCCTAAGAAGCAGGGATGGATCAACATTTGTGACTCAATCAATGTAATTCACCATACCAACAAAAAAGAAAGACAAAAATAATAAGGTTATTTTTTTAATTTTTCATTTATAAAAAGGAAACATTGACAAAACCATAGGATAAGAGGGGTACAACTTTGCACAGTTCCCACCACCAGAAGTCCGTATCCCATCCCCTCCCCTGATAGCTTTCCTATTCTTTATCCCTCTGGGAGTATAGACCCAAGGTCATTGTGGGATGCAGAAGATGGAAGGTCTGGCTTCTGTAATTGCTTCCCAACTGAACATGGGGGTTGACAGGTCGATCCATACTCCCAGCCTGTCTCTTCTCTTTCCCTAGTGGGGAAGGGCTCTGGGGAAGCGGAGCTCCAGGACACATTGGTGGGGTTGTCTGTCCAGGCGAGTCTTAGCATCTGGAACCTGGTGGTTGACAAAAGAGTTAACATACAAAGCCAAACAAATTGTTGACCAGTCATGGACCTAAGGGCTGGAATAGTGCAGATGAAGAGTTGGGGGGGGGTTCTCTATTTAGTAAACAGAGACATATGGGATGATCTCAAAAGAAATAACATTCATATAATTGGCCTGTCAGAGGAAGAAAGAGAGGAAGGGGAAGTAAACATCCTTGTAAGATTATTTCTATTGATGCTGAAAATCATTGTACAAGATCCAACACCCATCTATGGTAAAGGCCATAAGGAGTAGGGAGTAGAGGAAAAATTCTCAACATAGTAAGAGGCCATTTAGGATAAACTTATGACTAAGGTCATACTCAGTGGGGAAAAACTGAAAGCTTTCCATCTGAAATCTGGAACTAGACAAGGATTCCATTCTCACCACTACTATTCAACAGTCTTGGAAATTCTTGCCAATGCATTCAGGCAAGAAGAGATATCAAAGGAAGAAGTTAGGCTATCACTACTTGAAGATGACATAAGATATCTAAATTTTTTTTAAACTCTCTCTCTCTCTCTCTCTCTCTCTCTCTCCCTCTCTTCCTCCCTCTCTTCTGGAAACCGTTAATAAATTCAGTAAAGTTTCAGGATACAAAATCAATATACAAACGATGAGTCAGAGAGCAGGGACATAAAGGAAGCAATCTCATTTACAGTATAACCCAAAAACATAAAATACCATAAAGAAAATTTAAGAATGGGTGGTCCAGGATGAAGCGCAATGGCTAAGGGACTAGACTCTTAAGCATGAGGTCCTGAGTTCAATCCCCAGCAGCATATGTACCAGAGTGGTGTCTGGTTCTTTATCTCTCTCCTGCTATCTTCCTCATTAATAAATAAATAAGTAAGTAAAATATTAAAAAAAAAGAAAAAGAAAATCTAAGGATGGATGTGAAGACCTTTACAGTGAAAGCTACCAGATATTATTAAAAGAAATAGAGGGTGGCACAAGGAAATGGAAGAACATCCCTTGTTCATGAATTGGAAGAATAAATATTATTAAAATACCCATTCTACAAAAAGTAATCTATAGATTCAGTGAAGAAATGCTCCACTTCTCTCATTATTAGAGAAATGCAAATTAAAAGCACATTGAGATTCTACTTCACACCTCATTTTAACTTAACTTTTCCTTAAATTCTCAGAATATTATATATATTTACTTATTTTATCTGAGGAAGGTGATTCGGTAAACAGAAGAAGGAGGCTGAGAAGAATGAAGTGGGTAAGAAGGAACCATCAGAGTTCTGCCAATATTTTCCTCTAAGTATCTGATAGTTTCTGGTCTAACATCCAGGTCTTTGTTATTGATTTAATAGTGATTGACAAGATTGTAGGACAAGAGGGGTATAATTCCATTCAATTTCCACCACCAGAGTTATGTATTCCATCGTGTCCATTGGAAGATTCCCTATCCTTTATCCCTCTGGGAGTATGGACCCAGGATCATTATGTGATGCAGAAGGTGGGAGTTCTGGGTTCTATAGTTGCTTCTCCGCTGGACATGGGTGTTGGCAGGTCGATCCATACTCCCAGCCTATTCCTATCTTTCCCTAGTATGGCATGGCTCTAGAGAGGTGGGGTTCCTGGACACATTGGTGGGGTAGTGTGCCCAGGGACATCAGGTTGGAGTCATGGTAGCATCTGCAACTTGGTGGCTGAAAAGTATTAAGATATAAAACAGAATTTATTGTTTAATAATCAGAAACCTAAAGGTAAGAACAGAGCAGGTGAGATTTGGGGTCTCCGTTTTGGAAGAAGCTAGTAGGTTTATTTTAGGTATATTCCAAGGGGCTCATGACTTTACAAATTTTTGTCCGAGCCTGACAGCTAACATATAGGTAGACCAAAAGTGTTGTCTGGGGAGATGGTGTCAGAGTTGGAAATAGGACTAGAAAGCTATATCAGAGCAGAGAGTAGCTCCCAGATATGTGAAAAGAATATAAATACCGTTAACTGTTAACCATATCGATCTGACCTAGGGCCCATGTCTATCCATATTAGCACAGGAGCCTGTGTAACCTAAGTATCCCTGTAGTGTCTGAGCTCACGTTCCGTGGTCGTAGCTAGGAACTTTCTAGGCTGCACTCATTTCAGGACCAGAGTTTTTTTTACCTAGTCTCCCTTCAGAGAGTGGGACAGTTTCAACCATTGTTCTACATTGAGGGCAAGGTCCTATAGATGCCCACAAGAGGGTTTATGATGCTGTTCCTGATGGAGATGACCAGTGATGGTGGAGAGAGGGATCTGTTAGAGGTCTAGGCCTGTCATATCTGTGTGGGAATCCCAGGATTTCCTGACTAGGGCCCCAGATGAGTGGCCTGATAGTGACCAAAAAGGCTATCATTAAAGTATGCCAATCTCTTGCCCTTATCCAGCTTTTGTAGTCTTTACTTTATCTGACAGGACTAAGCTTAGAGTGATTGAGGGAAGTGAAATAGGAAGTAGGTGAGGAGGGTATCTAGATCTAAGTAGACACTATTTGATTAAGTACTTTAGGGTATCTTTTTTTTAGGTCTTTCTACTTGCTTGCTGTAATTACTGAGTCACTATAAACTGTTGTACACTTTTATTTTACAGTATATATTTTCTCCTAACTTATGGATACATGTGCACATGTGCCCTGTCTCATGGGCACTGGTTATATCTAGATATCTATAACTTTGTTAGTAAGTCTACCACCTGAAATGGAGTTAAGGAGTCCTCTGAGCTAGGAAAAGTCTCACTAGAGTAATGGAGCTGAAGGGTTGACATACCACGCCTGGTGTCTCTGGACACTGTCCCAAGTGAAACATGTTGAGATGGTACTGGTTGCATTGATTTGGTTGAGATCAGCAGATGCAGTATTAAATAGTGTGGATCAGAGAAGCATAAAGGGAAGCTCCAGAGGTTCCAGAACTGGGAGAAATATGGGTTTTATCAAGAATGACGAAGGTCCCTGCTGTTTTAGAGTTTAAGAAGGCAATAGACAATTATTATTATAACCAAGTATTTGAGAATTTGGTTTACTTTGAAAATCCCATGATTAGGATTTATTGTCATTTAATGCTATTTATAAATAACTGTATCTTATATACTGACAAGACCAATTGATTCTTTTCTCCCTGGTCTAAGATTACAGGTGATTTAATATTTTTAAAAAGTCATTATTAGAAATGCATTAACAATTTAGACCCACTATGCTGAAATGAGTGCAGCCTAGAAAGTTCCTAGCTACGACCACAGAACGTGAGCTCAGACACTACAGGGATACTTAGGTTACACAGGCTCCTGTGCTAATATGGATAGACATGGGCCCTAGGTCAGATCGATATGGTTAACAGTTAACGGTATTTATATTCTTTTCACATATCTGGGAGCTACTCTCTGCTCTGATATAGCTTTCTAGTCCTTTTTCTTTTTTAAAAAATTTTTTAAAAAATCTTTATTTATTTTGAATAGAGACAGAGAGAAATTGTGAGGGGAGGGGGAAATAGTGCAAGAGAGAGACAGAGAGACACCTTCAGCCTTGCTTCACCACTCTTGAAGCTTTCCCCCTGCAGGTGGGGACCAGGGGCTTGAACCCAGATCCTTGTGCATTGTAATGTATGTGCTTAACCAGGTGCGCCACCGCCTGGCCCCTCTAGTCCTATTTCGAACTCTGACACTATCTCCCCAGACAACACCTTTGGTCTACCTATATGTTAGCTGTCAGGCTCAGACAAAAATGTGTAAAGTCATGAGCCCCTTGGAATATATCTAAAATAAACCTACTAGCTTCTTCCAAAGCAGAGACCCCAAATCTTACCTGCTCTGTTCTTACGTTTAGGTTTCTGATTATTAAACAATAAATTCTGTTTTATATCTTAATACTTTTCAGCCACCAAGTTGCAGATGCTACCATGATTCCAGCCTGATGTCCCTTGGCACACTACCTCATCAGTGTGTCCAGGAACCCCACCTCTCCAGAGCCCTGCCATACTAGGGAAAGATAGGAGTAGGCTGGGTGGGGCCGGATGGTGACGCATCTGGTTGAGTGCACATGTGACAATACACAGGTTGGGACCTCCAGTCCCCACCTGCAGGGGGAACGCTTTGCCATTGGTGAAGTTTGTTGCAGATGTCTCTCTGTCTCTTTCCCTATCACCCCCTCTCAATTTCTGGCAGTCTCTATCCAATAAATAAAGATAATAAAATTAAAAAGAAAAAAAAAAAAGGAAGAAACAGGTTAGAAGTATGGATCAACCTGCCAATGCCCATTTCCAGCGGAGAAGCAATTACAGAAGCCAGAACTCCCACTTTCTGCACCCCATAAAGAACTTTGGTCCATATTCCCAGAAAGAGACAAAAAAGGGGAACCTTCCAGTGGAGGGGATGTGACACAGAACTCTGGTAGTGGGAACTGTGTGGAATTGTACAATCTTGTTATCTTACAATCTTGTTAATCATTATTACATCACTAATTGAACAAAATTTTTTTTTAAAAAAGTGAGATTTTATGTTGAGCAGAGTTAGGGTGACAAAACAGTCTATACATACTTAGGAGCTTTCCAGGAAAATCATTAATATTCATGAGAGGGAAGTAGGTGTGAGTAATTGAGAGACATATAACAAGCAGACAGAATCTTGCATCACGTGCAGAAAAACATAGTGAAGAAACGTCATTGACATCATGTTTTTAGTATGGCAATGAGGTGACAGATAATATTATTTGTCAAGGTGGGCTCCACAGTCCATTGATTATGTCCAGTCAGAGATCTGAGACCCTTGTCAGAGCAAAGGTATTGATACTTACTTACTTACTTACTAGTGAGTTAATAGTGGTTTACAAGAAGTGCAAAGGTACTTCTAAGGTTCTGTTTTGATGCAGTCAAAAACTGGAGTGTCTTCTAGAAGGAGTGATCACATTTTTCATTTACAAGTCTCAACCAGTCAGTATAGGACTTTTGTTGTCATGATCTTTGGATATAAATTCTTTCATTTTGACAAGATAGAAAGGGGTCACAGAGCTTCACAGAGTTTTGATTATCTGGTTATAGTACCTACTGATAACAATCACATAATTCACAATCTTCTTTGCACTAATATGTTGCTTGCGGGGACGGTGGGATGGAGATAAAGGAGGTTTGGAGCAGAAAGGGAACACAATCCTTTATTGTTGGGTCAGACGGGTGGTTCAGGCCACGTGGAGCCAGCCAAAATGGCCGCCTCCTGCTACGCAGCGCTGCACCCTTCCGTCACCGAGGTGAAAAGCGGGCAAGAGAGTGAGGGGCGGAAGAAGAAGGGATTTTATGGGAATAGCTCTTGTGAGAATGGGAAGGGGGAGGAGTAACCATAGCACTCTGGGTAGGATAATAACTTTCGGGGGAATGGGAAGCAGGAAGAGTCACCAAAGCACTCCAACTATCAGGAATTGACAATGCCCTGAGGGCACAACATGGTGGAACAGGTGCTCGCTGGAACTAGCAATAACCTGAGGGGACAACATGGCAGATGTGACTGCATCTGCACAATTTCCCAGCACTAATATGTTACATTTATTGGTTCACATCGTATAGATTAATCCACTTGATTGTAACATATGTTTTTTAATCTACTATTGTTTGCACCTTGCTATTATGTTGCAGGAGATTTTTGTATTTATGTTCATCAGGCATTTTGGCCTTTTTTAAAATCACAGTGTTCTTTATTGGCTTTGTACCAGAATGATGCTGGACTTAAAAAAAAGAGTTGTAAGTACTGCATCCTTTTCAATATTTTGAAAGATGTTGAGAAGGATTGGTAATAATATTTCCTTTCAATGATTGGTAAAATTTACTAGTGAAACCATCTTACTTTGGGCTATCTTTGTTGTCCTTGCAAAGTTTTGATTACCGATTCAATTTTCTTATTGGTCTGATTGTTCAGATCTGTATTTTCTCATGAATCATTCTTTAAATGTGTGCTTCAAGGAATTGATCTGTTTATTCTAGATTATCTGATTTGTTGGTCTGTAATGTTCCATAGTGGTTCACAATTTACTCATATACTATCCATATGGATATAAGTATGTACATTTGTGTTTCTACAGTTATATGTTAAAATGTTTATTTTTTTTCATTCATAGTTTTATTTATTTTAATATCTTTTTTTTCTTTATAGCCTGGTTAAATTTTTGTCATTTTTCTTTATCTTTAATGAACATCTTTTGTCTTTGTTGATTTGTCCTAGTGTTTTCCTAGTCTCCTTTTCACCTGTAATTCTTTTTTTAATTATTTATTTTTATTTTCTATATTTATTTTTTTAGCCTCCAGGGTTATTGGACAGTGGGGCCCAATGTCCTGGAAAGTCCAGGCCATTGTTTCCATGAGATCCAAGTGAGTTGACCCCCCAACTCTCCCTTTGGGTCAAGACAAGGGCAGGCTCCCCAGGTCTCTGGAATTTATGACAGCTGGACCCCTGGACATGGGTGTCTTTCTACACATGCCACCTCCCCCCCCTTCCTTCTTTAATTAGAAGCCATGATTACTATGTGCGGTTAACCTTAAAACCACCAGAAAATATCCTGATTGCTCAGCTGTCTCCCTTTCTGCCCTAAAGTGCCTGCAATCTACCCTCAAGAAAAATGTACATTGTGAAGCTTGTGACTGAACCTTGTATGGTAATCTTTTACTTGTGATCAAACAGCCTGTGACTATGCATTGTATTGTTCTGTGTTTGGGTTAATGGTTACCTCAACCTTCCCTGAGTTAGTGGTACATCTACCCGCCTTTCCTTTCAATAAATGGGTTGCCCACCTTCCTGAGGCCACCCCTGGAGTTGAATGAGTCTGAGATTCTCTCCATGCACATTGCCCCAGACATACAGAGTTACCCCGGGACTCCCTGGAGAGCAGCTCTGACCCTCGTCCCTTGTGGCCGGGGCGGGGGGACCCATAATGGACTGCACAGGGTTATCACTGAGGCTCACTTCCAGCAGTATGAAACACTGCTCCTGGAGGCTATTTTTGTTGCCCTTGTTGTGTTTGTTATTGTTCTTACAGCCATTGTTGTTGGATAAGACAGAAAGAAATCGAGAGAGGAGGTGAAGAAAGAGGAGGGGAGAAAGACAGACACCTGCAGACCTGCTTCACTACTTGTGAAGCAACCCCCCTTGCAGGTGGGGAGCTGGGGCTCAAACCAGGATCTTTACACCAGTCCTCATGCTTTGCACCATGTGCGCTTAACACACTGTGCTACTGCCCAGCCCCCTATTTTTTATATATTTATATTACAGAATTAAATGTCTACAGGGGTTTGAATCCACACCATTCCCACCACCAGAGTTCTGAATCTTCACTCTCCCCACTGCAATCCACCACAGTTCCCCTAAGGTTGTACATATGGGCCAACCATCTTCTCTCCACATTTATACATCTTTTTCTGATTCAACCCTCTCTTCCCTTCTAAGCCACCCAACATTGGAGCTACCTCCCTATGTTCCTCTCCTTTTCCTTCTCTCTCTCTGGGTGCTGATGGACCTGGAGTTCAGAGTCCTCTTATCTTCATCCTATCACTTCTACCCTGCTGGGAGTATGGATCAAGGTTGTTTATGGGGAGCAGAAGGTAGGCGTTCTGGCTTCTGTAGCTGCTTCTCTGCTAAGCATGGGCATTGACAGGTTGAACCATACCTCCAGCCTGTTTCTATCTTTCCCTAGTGGACCAGAGCTCTGGAGATGCGAGGGTTCAGGACACAATGGTGATGTCATCTGCACAAAGAAGTTGGGGTGGAGTCATGGTAGCATCTGTAATTTGGTGTCTGAAAGGTGGCCTGACCTAAGTTGAGACAAAATGGTTAATGAACAGGAACCAAAAAGTAGGATTAGAGCAGATGAGATTAGGGATTTTATGGTAGAAGAAAGCTAGGCAAACCATTTTAGGTGTGTTCCTGGAGGCATACAACTACAGTAGTTTTGCTTGAGTTTGGTAGCTAGCCTGAGGTTGGATGAGATTATTGTCTGAGAGAATGGTGTCAGAGTAGAGAAAAGGGCTAGAAAGTTGGATTAGGGCAGGGAGTAGCTCCCATTCTTATATAAAAAAATATGTGGCTCAAGTATGGGATGATCCCACTCATAAACATAAGTTGAGAAAGAAGAACAGAAAGGGAAACTCAAAGCAGGATCTGACTGAGTTTGGATTACAGCACCAAAGTAAAAAACTCTGGGTGAAGGGTAAGCATGGATATTTGGCTTCATGTGGGGTGGGGGAGGATGGGATGGGACACAGTCTTTGGGTGGTGGGAATGGTGTTTATGTACACTCCTATTAACATGTAGTCATATAAACCACTATTTAATTAATGTGAGAGGGGAAAAATTGAATGAAAGTCTCAAACTTTTTTAATGCAAAGACCATAAACTGAGTCTTTGAAATGTTGACTCTCTTAAAAGCTTAGACCAGGGTAAACAGAAGCAACTGGTGGTGTTACTCTATAAGACATAGCTATATACAATATATATGATGTCAAAGGACATAAATCATGGTGATGTGCTGGGAAATTGTGCCGATGCAGTCACATCTGCCATGTTGTCCCCTCAGGCTACTGCTAGTTCCCGCGAGAGTTGGGACATTCTCGGAGTGCCTGTTCAGCCATGTTGTGCCCTCAGGGCATTGTCTATATCCCTGAGATATTTTGAGTGCTTTGGTTACTCCTCCCCCCCTCCCATTCTCACTAGAGTTATTATCCTATCCTGGTGTGCTATGGTTACTCCTCACCCTTCCCATTCTCGCGAAAGCTACTCCTATAAAAGCCCTTCTTCTTCCTCACCTCGCTCTCTTGCCAGCACTTCACTCCGGTGTTCAGATGCAGGAAAGGTTACTGCGTGAGGCGGCCATTTTCACTACCTCCAAGTGGCCCATTCTGCCTCTCTCGCACCCAACTCTGAGGTGCCAGCGCAAATAAAGATTTGTGTTTCCTCTTCGCTCCGGGCCCCCTCTCTTTCTTCTCCGCGGCCCGAGCACAACAACAGTGATGTTGTGCATGATAGAGAAAATCTTGATAATGAGGTTTTTAAAGTTAACCCAATTGCCAGATAATTTGGTTATAGCAATATCTGTTGCTTTCTTAAACACTAAGACAGCAGGAACCTCCTGATTCCTTTATAGAGCCTATATCTCTGCCAGTCCTGGAAGCTCTAGGGTGGGGTTCACTTTCCTGCATGCTTCTCTCAATTCATGCAAAAAGACATTGCAGCTGCTGATCCCACCTAATCAATGTGACAAGTACCACCTCAGCATTATTCACTTCAGACTGTGTCCAGAGACATCAGGTGTGGAGTGTCAACATTTCAGCTTCATTACGCAGGTGAGACCTTTACTTTCATAGCATTCTCTAATTCCATTTTGGGTGGTTCACTTCCTAACAACCTCCCAAAGCCTAGACATAGAAAAGGTACCATGAGATAGGACATATGTTCATGTATCCATAAATTAAGGCAAAATATGTACCTGAAAGCGAAAGTGCACAATAGTCTGCAGTGAGTCAGTATATGCAGCAAGCAAGGAGAAAGACTTAAAAAGACACCATAAAATTCATAATGAAATAGTGTCTACTTAGACTTAGATCCCCTCCTCACCTACTTCCTATTATACTTCCCTCGCTCACTCCAAAGATAACCTTATCAAAGTAAGGACTCCAAAAACTGAATAAAGGCAAGAGACTGGCATACTTTAACGATGACTCTTTAGTCACTATCAGGCCACCCCATCAGCAGAGGCCCTATTCGGGGAGTCCACATATCCCCAAACAGAAATGATTTATTCAAGCCGAGTCTTTGAATAAATCTCTCTCTCCATTGTTACCAGTCATCTCTATCAGGAACAAAACAATAGACCCCTTTGTGGGCCTCCATAGGACCTTGCTCTCAACATCAATCAACAACAGTAGAGATCTTCTCCCATTCTGTGAGGGGTCTCTTGGTTTGGGTAGTGGTTTCTTTTGCTGTGCAGAAGCTTTTTAGTTTGATGTAGTCCCATAGATTTATGCTTCCCTTAGTCTTCTTTGTAATTGGATTCGTTTCATTGAAGATGTCTTTGAAATTTATGCGGAAAAGAGTTCGGCCAATATTTTCCTCTAAGTATCTGATAGTTTGTTGTCTAATATCCAAGTCCTTGTTCTACTTGAAATTTACTTTTGTATTTGGTGAAATATAGTGGCTCAGTTTCATTCTTCTCCATGTTTCAACCCATTTTTTCCAACACCATTTGTTGAAGAGACTCTGCTTTCCCCATTTAGTAGTCTGGGCACCTTTGTAAAAAATTAGATGTCCATAGGTATGGGGGCTTACTTCTGGGCTCTCAATTCTATTCCACTGGTCACTGTGTCTATTCATGTTCCAGTACCAAGCAGTTTTGATGACAATGGCCCTATAATGCAATTTGAGATCTGGGAGTGTGATGCCTCTGGTTCTGTTCTTTCTTCTCAAGACTGTTTTGGCAATGCTAGGTCTTTTGTGGTTCCAGATAAACATTTGTAACATTTGTTCTATTCTCCTAAAAGTGTGTTTGGGATCTTGATTAAATTTGTATATGGCTCTGGGCAGTATGTTCATTTTGATGATGTTAATTCTTCCAACCCATGAACATGGAATATCTTTCCACTTCTTTGTGTCTTCAGTATCCTTGAGTAGTGACTCATGATGTTCAGTATACAAATCTTTCACTTCTTTGGTTAGGTTTATTCCTAGATATTTTATTGTTTCTGTTGCTATAGTAAAAGGAATTGATTTCTGGATTTCAATGTCTTCTAACTTAGTGTTTGCATAGAGGAATGCCACTGACTTTTGAATGTTAATTTTGTAGCCTGACACCTTACTGTATTGCCTGATGATTTCCAAAAGCTTCTTGCTGGATTCCTTAGGTTTTTCTATGTATACTATCATGTTATCTGCAAATAGGGAGAGTTTGACTTCTTTTCCAATGTGTATCCCTTTAATTCCTTGCTCCTGCCTGATTGCTATGGCAAGAACTTCCAACACTATGTTGAATAGTAATGTTGATAGTGGGCAGCCCTGTCGAGTACCTGATCTGAGGGGAAATGCTTCCAGTTTTTCACTATTGAGTATGATGTTGGCTGTAGGTTTGCTATATATAGACTCCACTATCTTCAGGAATTTTCCATCTATTCCCATTTTTTGTAGTGTTTTGATCATAAAGGGATGTTGTATTTTGTCAAAGGCTTTCTCTCCATCTATTGATATGACCATGTGGTTTTTGGTCTTGCTTTTGTTGATGTGGTGGATCACATTGATTGATTTACGTATATTAAACCAACCTTGCATGCCTGGGATAAACCCCACTTGGTCATGATGAACAATCTTTTTGATATACTGCTGTATCCGGTTGGCTAGAATTTTGTTCAATATTTTTGCATCTATGTTCATCAGAGATATTGGTCTGTAGTTTTCTTTTTTGGTTGTATCCCTGTCTGCTTTTGGTATCAGGGTGATGTTGGCTTCATAGAAGCTGGCAGGGAGTATTCCAGTGTCTTCAATCTTCTGCAAGACTTTTAAAAGTAGAGGTATTAGTTCTTCTTTGAAGGTTTTGTAGAATTCATTTGTAAAACCATCTGGTCCAGGACTTTTATTTGGGGGGAGATTTTTCATAACTATTTCAATTTCATTAGCTGTGATGGGCCTGTTCATGTTATCCACTTCCTCTTGACTTAGTTTTGGAAGTTGGTAGGTATCTAGGAAATCGTCCATTTCTTCCAGGTTCTCTAGCTTGGTGGCATATAGTTGTTCATAGAAGCCTTGCATGATATGTTGAATTTCTGCGGTGTCTGTTGTGATATCTCCTCTTTCATTTACTATCCGATTTATTTGGGTCTTCTCCCTTTGTTGTTTTGTGAGTCTGGCTAAAGGTTTGTCGATTTTGTTTACTCTTTTGAAGAACCAACATTTACTTTCGTTGATCTTTTGTATGGTTTTCTTATTCTCAGTGTTATTTATTTCTGCCCTAACTTTAGTGATTTCTGTCCTTCTGGTTGCTTTAGGATTTTTTTGTTGTTCTTCTTCTAGGTCTTTAAGATGTGCAATCAGGCTGTTTATTTGTGCTTTTTCTTGTTTCCTAATGTGTGCTTGTATAGCTATGAACTTCCCTCTTAGGACTGCTTTAGCTGTGTCCCAAATATTTTGATAGCTTGTGTCTTCATTTTCATTGAAGTCTCGAAACATTTTGATTTCTTCCTTGATTTCCTCTTTGACCCAGAAGTTGTTAAGAAGTGTACCGTTGAGCTTCCACATTTTGGCACTGTTACTAATCTTTTGTTGATTGTTAAGTGTTAGTTTAATTCCACTGTGGTCTGAGAAGATGCTTGGGATGATTTCAATGCTCTTGAATTGGCTGATGCTGTCTTTGTGGCCTAACATGTGGTCTATCCTTGAGAATGACCCATGTGAACGTGAGTAAAATGTGTACTCCACTTTCTTGTGATGAATGACTCTGAAAATGTCCAATAGTTCTAGTTTATCTATCTCCTCATTTAGCTCCCTCATGTCTTTATTGATTTTCTGCCTGGATGTTCTGTCAAGTTGAGAAAGTAGGGTGTTGACGTCCCCTACTATGACTGTTGATGTTGATATATTGCTGTAGCTCTTTCAGTAGACGTTTGATGTATTTAGATGGCTTCCCATTGGGTGCATAGATGTCAATAATTATTAAGTCCTCTTGATTGACTGATCCTCTGAGCATTAAGTAGTGTCAATCTGTCTTTTTAAATTTTATTTATTTTAATGTCTATCATGTTAAGATATGAGAATAGCTGTTCCTGCCCTTTTTGTGGGCCATTGGCTTGTTTGATAGTTTTCCATCCTTTCCCTTTGACTCCATGTTTGTCTTGTTGAGTTAGGTGGGTTTCCTGTAGACAGCATATTGTTGGGTTGTGTTTTCTCATCCATCTTCCTACTCTGTGCCTTTTAGTTTGTGTGTTTTAGTCTGGGTTAATTCTGTTTGGAACCCTCTGGGCTTCTTGAACCTTTATGTTTTTGATGTTTTTTAGACTAGAGAAGTTCTCAGCTATTATGGCCTGAAGAATGCTTTCTTTCCCTCTCTTTCTTCCTCTGGTAAGCCAATAATGCGTATATTATTTCTTTTGAAGTCATCCCATAGGTCTCTGTTGTTGTTTTCAGTATCTCTTAATCTCTTTTTGAGATCTCTTCTTTTTTAGTTGTCTCTAATTCATTCTTGATCTTGCTAATTCTGTCTTCAGCCTCATTGATTCTATTCTCTCTGCCCTCTACTGTTTGCTGGAGTTCCTCTATTTTGTTACCCTGTTCTGATACTGTTTTAGCTTGTTCAGCTAGTTCTGTTCTTAGCTCAGCTCTTTCATCTTTCAGCTTTCTAATAACCTTGAGATAAATAGTGTTTTCCTCCAGTGTCTCATTTGTTGTTTCTGCATTTCTGATGACAATTCTTTCAAACTCTTTACTCACTCCTGTGATTATTTCCTTAACTAGTGTTTGGATGCTGACCTCATTATTTTGTGCTTCACCCTTTGGGGGGCTTTTAGCAGGACTCTTGTCCTGGTTCATTTCTCTAATATTTCTTCTTGTTGGTTTAACCATTTTATATAGAGTGTTATGAGGTCTCTTTCTCAGTATTTTTCATATTACTGGTCACTCTTGCCTGTATTGAGTTGTGTGTAAGTAAGGTAATTAAGGGGTTCACAGTTGTGGAAATTGACAGTTGTTTCAATAGTATTTTAATCCCTGAGTTGGAGCTCAGTGGCTTAAAAGCCACTTTTGTTCTTTTTCTTCTCTGTAGGCTACGGTAGTTTGAAGGTTTTTAAACTATAAGTAGGCTTCTTAGCTTAGTCACTGACTCCTGATCAAGAGATAAATCAGGGTGTGGCAGGATAATACAGTGGTTATGCAAAGAGAGTTTCACAGCCCCACCACTAGGCCACAGAGTTATAGATCTCCTGAGTTTCCTGGTTAGTTCTCTGTCCCCTGGTGTCAGCACAGGGCCTCCCTGCCCCCACTGCTCCAGCTTCTGAGGGCAGTAGCAAGGGAGACTCACAGTTGCATTTGGTGAGTCTTAGGGGAGTCTTCTCCTCCCGTGAGAAGTCTTTTTGTTGGTGAAACAGACTGGGGGTGGTGTCTCAACTGGTAAACTGCCGGACTGTTTACCAGCCACTTAATCTTTCCCTAGGCTCCTCTCTGTCCTTAAGCCACACTTGTTTGTACTCACTGGTGATTTGGTGGGTTCCTGAAGTCTTTTTAGTCCTGTCTTGTTCTGTCCCAGGTGGTCTCCTTTGGTATTCCTATTTGACCTTGGAGAGGAGAGGAGATAAACTAAGCTGCTGCTACTCTGTAGCCCTGCCTCCAGAAGCATGTAGTCTCTTTCAATATGTCTTCTCTGATGAAAGTTTTGTTGTAATATTTGTTTTTCTGGGAAAGAACCAATTTCTTGAGACTAGGTCACCAGAGGTCCTCCTGAGCCATATATGTGTTATTAATTCAAACCACTGACATACACAGCATAAAACTGACCATTGGATTCAATTATCCATATTTCATGTAGGACTTAACCTTTATAGTCATCAGTGAATTTCATTTAACTTAATGTCATTGGTACTAATAAAAGTATCTTATCTTAAAAATAATTGAAGGAATATATTGTTTTATCAGCTGCTTAGGAGAGTTTGATTAAAATCTGAATGATCTTGAGATTTTCATCTCATATACTTCACATGAACTGAATAATATGTGTTGAAATTTCTTTGAATATGATAGATGTTACCTTCTCTTTGTAATGCTATCATTTTTTCATCACATTACTCAGCTTATAGAAATGTTTAAAATCTAAATATTTTCCATTCAGCAATGATCTTCTCTATATACAATATGATTTTTGTGAAATCGTATTGATATATTGAATGAAATTATATATGAAATCTGAAATTATAGTAGACAAACTATTTCCCTTTTCTAAGTTTTTAACTGACATGATCCTCTTCCATTTCTGTTTGTAGTTTAAAAACTTTTAGTAGACTAAGTTCTTACCATTGATATTTTTATTGACTTGTTAGAATTAGTTTTTAACAATTAATATGTAACCTTCAAATTAGCAAGCACATTTTGAACACTTACCTTTTAATTCTATCTGGAAGCTAATTCTGAGAAAACTTAATTATGTGACTGGTTCATGACACATGCCCATGTAACTACACACATTCATTTAGAGAGTTAGTTCATAATGATTTCTAATCATTCAAACTGACTGCAGGTACAGTTTGTGTCACTAGGCTCTCTGTTAGTACACATTCCTGCATTTAAATTGTGCATTTGGAATAACAACAGTACAATGGTTGTGAAGATTAAAGAAGAAAAACCCCTGAGATATGTATTTTCTATAATTTTGCTTAACACTTGGAGTAATCAATTGGTATTTAAATTCAGAGCAGTGCAACAGAGTATAAACTGACAGGTAGAATTTTTTGCTTCATAAAATAAAGTTTCAGCTCACACATAAAATATTTTACTGAGTTTGAGTAATGTACTTGAAACTGAATTTTACTATTAACATTACTCGTCTATAACTAAAGAACAAGGCTCAAGATTAGCTTACACAATACCACATAAGCCTAAATAAACCACAAACCAGTTACTGCCTTATCTTTAAGACTGAGGACAAACGAATAAGCTGCAATAAAGCAATAGGTTTGTTGTTCTTATTGTAGATGTGATTTCTCTATTTAGGAGGTTCCCTTTAATTTCTTCTTGCTGTGAGTTTTTTAAATCCTGAATCAACTTTTTTAAAACTGTCAATCAAGTCATTTTATTGAGGAAATATTGATTTACAGGACTGTTGTTACAAGAGTACAGGTTCACATCTCTTCAAGATAGGTGTCAGTACACTTCCCCCACCACTTGTCATCTCCTTCCATCACAGGGCACTAGGGCCCCAACACTCATTTAACCCAGTCCCATCCCACCCCTTGCGAATCCTTGGATCTGTTGAACTAAACCAATTTATTTAAGTTTTTCCCTATCTGTTCCTTTGTTTATCTGTCTGTCTGTTTGTTTGCTAAATTCCACTTATGAGTTAGATCACCCCATATTTGTCTTTCTCCTGACATATTTCATATAGTATGATTTTTCCCTGTTCCATGTATGTTGTAATAATGAAGATGTTAACATTTGTTGAAGAGACCTTCTTTTCCTCCATGGGGAAATATTGGCCCCTTTATCATATATATCATATTTATCATATATAAGGGGCCTATACACGTGTGGGTTTAATTCTTGGCTCTCTTATCATGTTCCGTTGGTTCAAGTGTCCATTTTCATTCCAATATCACAGTGTCTTAATTACTACTGCTTTGCGGTATAAACTGAGACATGACCTTTTTTAAATAAAAATTTGTTTTCCCCTTTGTTGCCCTTGTTGTCTTTTATATTGTTGTTGTAGTTATTATTGTTGTTATTGATGTCATTATTGTTGGATAGGACAGAGAGAAATGGAGAGATGAGGGTAAGACAGAGAAGGGAAGAGAAAGATAGACACCTGCAGACCTGCTTCACCACCTGTGAAGTGACCCCCCTGCAGGTGGGGAGCTGGGGGCTTGAACCAGGATCCTTAGACTGGTCCTTGTGCTCCAGGCCACATGCACTTAATCTGCTGTGTTACCACCTAACTCCCCTAGTAGTATAAACTGAAGTAAGATACTGTGATGCCTCCATTTTTCTTCATTTTTTTCTCAGGAGTGCTTTTGGCTACTCATATGTTTCTTATGGATCCACATGATATTTTTTATTATTACTCTTACTTATTTATTTTGTAATTTTTATTAGTAGTTTAATAATTATTAACAAGATTGTAAGATAACAGGGACACAAGTCCACACAGTTCCCAACATTACAGTTCCATGTCCCATACACTCTATTGGAAGCTTCCCTATTCTTTATCCCTCTCAGGGAGTATGGACCAAAATTCCTTATGTGGTGCAGAAGGTGAAAGGTTTGGCTTCTGTAATTGCTTCTCCACTGAACATGGATGTTGTCAAGTTGATCCATATCCACAGCCTATTTCCATCTTTTGCTAGTGGGTTAGGGCTCTGGAGAGGTCCACATGAATTTTTTTTAAGTTACTCAAACATGAGATTTAATAGAATACTTTCAACAATACACTGTTGAGACAGAAAATCTATAAAACAGAGTAAATTTTAATAGCAGTATAGGCCAATTGAACCTAACAGATTCTAAATATTTATATCTATATCATCTATCTATATCTATCCCAACAACAGATTACATATTATTTCTTTTAGAAATTTATTTCTAAAATAGAAAATATCGACAAAACTATAAAATAAAAGGGGTGAAATTACACACATTTCCACCACTAGAGTTCCATATCCCATCCCTTCCATTGGAAGCTTACCTATTCTTTATCTCTCTGGAGGTGTTGTTTGGCTAAATGGTATTGGTTGAACTGCATCAAACTTTACTTCATTTACTATTGTTGTAATTTCAGTAAATTCTGTAATTTCTGTAATTGTTGGCAACTGCTCTTGTCATAGAGGTCTATAGTATAATGTAGCTTGTACTCAAAACACAACAACTGAGGAACAATAGAACAGAAAAATATAAACCACATCAATAAAAAAGGCTTAATCTAGAGAAAATAAAACTGCTATCACAATGAATTAGTACAGGAGCAGAGAAGAAACTCCAAATCAGTCAGAAGTAAGCACAGATAAGAAAAGTATGCAAGCAATAGTAAACCTAATAATCACAGAAGTGAAGACAACTATGGAGGAAAGGCTATCAGAATTAGGGAAACAACAGAGGAAAACCTCAAAGAAAATACAAGCTGCTTGAAGGTAATTAGAGAAATGAAAGCTGAAATAGTTGAGCTAAAAGACCAACTAGCAGAACAAGCTAATACTATAACTGAACTGAAGAAAGAAGCTGAGGGAAGGGAAAGCAGAGTAACAGAAGCAGAAAACAGAATTATCCATACAGAGGATGAGCTAGAGAAAACAAAAAAAGAGGTAAAAGAGCTCAAAAAGAAATTGAGAGACACTGAAAACAACAACAGAGACATATGGGATGATCTCAAAAGAAGTAACATTCATATAATTGGCCTACCAGAGGAAGAAAGATAGGACGGGTAGTAAATATTCTAGAGGAAATAATGGAAGAAAACTTCTCAGATCTAAACAACAGAAAGCACATTAAGATTCTATTGGGCATAAAGCCAGCTCCCCCTGCTCCACCCTGCATTGCTGATACTATGGCCTATTTACATAATCATTGTTTTGCCTGAAAGATCCCCACCCATTCTATTCCTTTGATCTATCTTCTTTGAGACCTGCCCTGCCTGCAGGGTAACATTAATCCCACCTGTTAAAACCATCGCAACAGTTGTTAAGGAAGTTTGTACCTTGCCAGCCTGCTTTTGCTTTTCTCCAGCCCCTTTTCTAGCCATTTCCATTTCTGACTTGCCACTTCCAGTTCTATCCTATAAAAGCGTTGTCTCTCTTATCAATAAAGTTTGCATTATGACTCCGCCATGAGTTCAAGACTCTCCTGCGTCGCTGAGTGAGTAGCAGCCCAGGCTGGCTCCAGTCGAGTTCTCTCCAACCCAGAGAGCACGTGCCCAGGAAGAGGTACCCCCATGCTAGCCCAGCAAGATTCAAGAGGCCCAGAGACTCCCAAACAAAATCAACCCAGACCTGAAGATACCAAGACACATCATAGTTACAATGAAGAGAAGCAAGGATAAAGAAAGAATCCTAAAGGCTGCAAGAGAAAAACAAAAAGTCACATACAGGAGAAAACCCATAAGACTATCAGCAGACTTCCCCACTCAAACTCTAAAAGCCAGAAGAGAATGGCAAGATATCTATCAAGCCCTGAATGAAAAAGGGTTTCAACCAAGGATAAAATATCCTAATTAGATGGAGGGATCAAAACCTTCTCAGACAGACAACTGTTAAAGGAGGCAACCATCACCAAGCCTGCCCTGAAAGAGGTACTAAAAGAACTCTTATAAACAAAAACATCACTATAATACTTGCCATATATCAGAGCACATAAAGAATTGTTGAAAAATGACACTACAATACATTCAATCCATAATATCAGTAAATGTCAGTGAATTAAATTCACCCATTAAAAGGCACAGAGTGGGAGGATGGATCAGAAAACACAACCCAATCATATGCTACTTGCAAGAATCCCACCTGACCCAACAAGACAAACACAGACTTAAAGTGAAAGGATGAAAAACTATCATATAGGCTAATGGACCACAAAAAAGACAGGAACACCATTCTCATCTCTGACACCATAGACTTTAAATTAAATAAAGTAATAAAAGACAGGCAGGGCCATTACATAATGATTAGAGGATCAATCAACCAAGAAGATTTAACAATTATTAACATCTATGTACCCAATGAGGGACCATCTAAACACATCAAACACCTACTGAAAGAGCTACAAAATACATCAATAGTAATACAGTAATAGTGGGAGACTTCAACACCCCACTTTCACACTTAGACAGAGCAACAAAGAAGAGAATCAACAAAAAAACCAGAGAATTAAATGAAGAGATGGACGGACTAGACCTCTTGGACATTTTCAGAGTCCTTCACCCCAAAAAACTGTAAAACACATTCTTTTCAAATTCACACAGCACATCCTCAAGGACAGACCACATGTTAGGCCACAAAGACAGTATCAACAAATTAAAGAACATTGAAATCATCCCAAGTATCTTCTCAGACCACAGTGGAGTAAAGCTAACATTCAACAACAGACAAAATTACTAGAAGTCACAGAATTTGGAAACTCAACAACATACTGCTTAAGAACTGCTGGGTCAGGGAGGCACTCAAGCAAGAAATTAAAATGCTCCTAGAAACAAATGAAAATGAAGACACAAGTTATTGAAATATTTGGGACACAGCTAAAGCAGTATTGAGAGGGATACTCATAGCCATACAATCCCATATTAGAGAACAAGAAAAGGTTCAAATAAACAAACTTAACTGCACACCTTAAAGACTTAGAAGAAGAAGAACAAAGGGACCATAAAGCAACCAGAGGACGGAAATCACTAAAATTAGAGCAGAAACAAAGAACATCGAAAGTAAGAGAACCATGCAATAGATCACTGAAGCCAATTGTTGGTTCTTTGAAAAATTAAACAAGATTGACAAACTGCTGGGCAGTATGCCAGCTTCCCCCTGTTTAAAGCTGCAGTCTATTTACATAACCACTGTTACCTAAGAACTGCCCTGCCTGCAGGACGTTGGTTTAATCTCCACTGGTTCGAACTCTCTTTTGGCTCCTCCCCCTCTCCTAGTCACACCCTGTTTTCCACCACTAGTTTGTATTCCCTTTCGTGCCACCCTCTCTACGTCACATCCTGTTTCCACCCTACTTGATGAGTATAAATACAGCTGCTCTTCTGATTAAACACGCTTGGAATTGCCTTCCGACTCCGAGAATCCTAGAGTCTCTCTCCTGCGATGCTAGCCCAGCACGAGTTCCTGATCCTTCTCCCATGCAGAAGCCTAGGTTGGCTCCAGTTGAGTTCTCTCCAACCCAGAGAGCACTTGCTCTGTAAGAAGCACCCTCAGGCTATCCCGGCAACAAACCCCTAGCCAGACTCATCTTTAAAAAAAAAGGAGAAAACCCAAATAAATAGAATTGTAAACGATAGAGGAGATATCACAACTGATACCACAGTAATCCAGAAAATCATGCGAGACTTTTACAAAGAACTATATGCCACCAAGCTAGAGAATCTGAAAGAAATGGAAGAATTCCTGGAAACATATAAACTGAACCAAGAAGAACTGAGCCAAGAAGAATGACAAAACCTAAATGCAGCAATCACAGACAAAGAAATCAAAAGAGTTATTATGAATCTTCCCAACAACAAAACTCCTGGACCAGGTGGCTTCACAAACAGATTCTACAAAACCTTCAGGAAAAAGCTAATACCTATACTTCTAAAGCTCTTCCACAAGATCAAAGAAACAGGAACACCCCCTTCCACCTTCTATGAAGCCAACCTCACCCTGATACAAAAAGCAGATAGGGACACAACAAAAAAGGAAAACTACAGAGCAATATCTCTGACGAACATAGATGCCAAAATAGTAAACAAGATCCTGGCCAAATGGATACAGCAGTATATCAAAAAGATTGTTCATCACACCAAGTGGGAGTTATCCCAGAAATGCAAGCCTGACTCAATATACATAAGTCAATCCAGTCATTCACCACATCAATAAAAGCAAAAACAAACACCACATGATTATCTCAATAGATGCAGAGAAAGCCTTTGACAAAATCCAACACCCATTCATGCTCAGATCACTACAAAAAATGGGACTAGCTGGGAAATTCTTCAAGATAGTGGAGTCCATATAGACCAGAAACTATCAAATACTTAGAGGAAAACATTGGTGGAACACTTTCCCACCTAAACCTCAAGGACATCTTTGATCATATAAAGCCAACTGCAAGGAAGACTAAATCAGAAACAAATCAATGGGACTACATCAAATTGAAAAGTTTCTGTACAGCCAAAGAAACTATCACACAAACAAAGAGACCCCTCACAGAATGGAAGAAGGTCTTCACATGCCATACATCAGACAAGAGACTAATCAACAAAATACACATATAGCTCAGCAAACTTAGCAACAAAAAAGCAAATGACCCCATCCAAAATGGGCAGAGGATATGAACAGAACATTCACTACAGAAGAGCCCCAAAAGGCTAGTAAACACATGAAAAATTCCTCCAGGTCACTAATTGTCAGAGAAAGGCAAATAAAGACAACCTTGAGATACCTCCTCACCTCTGTGAGAATGGCATACATCAAAAAGGACAGCAGCAACAAATGCTGGAGTGGCTGTGGGGATGGAGGAACCCTTCTGCACTGCTAGTGGGAATGTAAACTGGTCCAATTTCTGGAGAGAGCAGTCTGGAGAACTCTCACAAGGCTAGACATGGACCTTCTTTTTTATTTTAATTTATTATTATTTTTCTTGCTTTAAATTTA